>NC_068999.1:1737530-1737872 GCF_001194135.2 Octopus bimaculoides
ATTATTATTATTATTATTATTATTATTATTATTATTATTATTATTATTATTATTATTATTAATATTGTTGAGGATGTTGTTATTACAGTAAGACGATGAGGCTATACGAAATTAATATACCACATAAAAATCCAAACATACGTTTGTACGTGTGGATGTATGTTTATGTGCATGCATATATGTATTATAAGTTACTTAAATAAACATATACTTATGAATATATATATGCGTATATCTATGCACATATGTCTGTACACACACACACACACACACACACACACACATACATAAATATAAGTGTGTACGCTTGTAATATATAAGTATACATATTTATAGATGGAT
>NC_068999.1:1741844-1743022 GCF_001194135.2 Octopus bimaculoides
TATAGTCTTCAATTAGACATATTACGACTATTAGATTCACATTTTATCCTTTTTCAAGCAATCCATTTCATAAATGAGACAACCTTTTATATACAGAATAAATTATAAAACTTTTAAGTACGTTAACGATACAAAACTATTTGATGTTGTTGGAACGCTATTGTATAAAGTCGTTAAATGTTCGTCCGTTTATCTCTTTGATATATGATGACAGGAAATAACAAATTTTTATTCTCGTTTTCTTTCAAATATATTTTTTAACGTTAACATATATATTACGAGACTTCCTAGTTTTCAGATGTTTGGTTAATTCCAACTATTTTAACAATATCTTGGTCTATTATTAACAATAAGAAATATACCCTAAACTTTGGTTTATGAAAGACATTTATGAAACAATATATTCATTTTGTCTTAGAAGCAAACATCACAAATGACTTTACCGCGTTTATAAGATTGCCACGTTGCAATATATCAAAACAGCTTTGTCGCCCATAAATTTATCATCTTCAGAAACCTATTTGCATTTTCATAAAGAAGTGTTAAGATTTGATTGCAAACTTTTCAAGGAAAATAGAGTTAATCGACAATTTACGGGTTTCAGATAGCTTCATGATAGAGGAATTTCATGTAGAAGCGTTGAATGACGTTTAATATATATATATAATTTTTTTTTACTTTTGACGAACGATATTTGTGTTCTAAAATTGTGAGCGCAACTGAAGGTCAATTTTACGTTATTTCTATTTAAAACTTAGTGATATTTATGCGTCTTCGGAAAGCGTTTATCAAATACGCCAAAAAATATTTAGCCATGCGTGTGCATATGATGAGACCGAACAAACCATTGGAGTGAATAATTTTATATTTTATATTTTTATATGTCAGAATCTGATATTATTTCAAAGTTCTATTTCAACGATTCATTGTAAGACAGAGCAATCTATCTATTGATTATAGATTTATCAGACAAAATACTAGTTAAGCTTATACTAATATCTGCATTAAATTGTTTAAATCTGGAGAAAGATTTAGTCCAATGTATATATGATCAAGTGTATGTATGATATCTTTTAATTTCTTAAACAGTGAATATTTATCAGTCGGAAGATTTAAACTTATGTCAAGAAAATTAACTCTGGATGTTTTGTTGATATATATATATATATATATATATA
>NC_068999.1:1744310-1746364 GCF_001194135.2 Octopus bimaculoides
TCTTATATATATACATATATATATATATGTGTGCATATGGTGGTAATAATGATGCTGACTGTAATTATGCTGATAGTGATGGTGATGATGACGATAATGATGATTAGACGGTAATAGTGATGAGGCTGATGATGAGGAGGTCGTTGACGAGACTGTCATCGATGACAACGACGATGACGGCTACGAAGACGACCACCACCACGACGCAGATGAGGATGATGAGGATGATGAGGATGAAGATAATGATGACGATCATCATCATCATCATAACTATCATCACCTAGATCATGAAAAATAAATGGATACTATTGTGTTTCCAGCCAATATAATATCACCACCACCACTACCAATAACAACAACAACAACCACAACAATACAACTAGTCTAGACACGGCATTATATTTCATTTTCCGCCATTATGGTATCAGCAACAACAACAACAACAAGACACAAAACAAACTTGTTATTTCATTTCTGTCCAACCGTCAATAACGCTTTCTAAAGTGACACGTGCCCCAGTGATCGGACGGTTGATCTCGGAAACTTAGGGTCGTGTGTTCGATTCCTGGAAACGTTGGTAGGTTGTGTCCTTGTGCAAGGCACACTATTTTACTTTGATCCATTCTACTCAGCTGAAATGAGTACCAGATGAGTAATACTGCAGATCGCTCTTTCCTTTTCTGTCTCTTTCTCTATCTTTATGTAGCTCTCTCCTTCTCTTTCTCTCTCTCTCTCTCTCTTTCTTCCCTCTCTCTCATTCTCTCCCTCTCTATTCTTAGTATCTCTTTCTCTCCTTCGCTATCTCCCTATCTGCATTTATGTATTTCTTCCTCGCACTTTTCCTTCCCTCTCTCTCTCTCTCTCTCTCTCTCTCTCACACACACACACACTTTCTACCCTTCCTCTCTTTCTCTTTCTCATTATCTCTCTATCAATCTACCTCTCTTCACGTAACTCTCAACCATCTCCCTCTTTCTCTTCTCCATTTGTCACATCCTTGATTTTCAGTTGGGTCAAGACTGATAATTGAGGCCAACAGTAATTCCGGTAACAGTGGTGGTAGCAGTGGTAGTAGCGGTTGTGGTTTCGGTTGTGGTGGTGATAATGCGATGAGAGGTGGTAAGAGTAAGGATAGTGAAGGGTGGTGGACATGACGTTGGTTATAATAATAATAATGTCTGCGGTTATCGTTGTGGCTGTGCTGGTGGTTACGGTGTAGGTGGTAGTCGTGGTGCTAGTGATGGTGATTGTAGTAATGGCGACGGTGGTGGTGGTGGTGGAGGTCGTCGTCGTCGTAGTGGTGGTGATGGTGGAGATGGTTGATGAGTCAATGAGGACGACAGTAGTAGTAATGGTAGTCGCAGCACTGGTGGTTACGATGGTTGAGGTGGTAGTATAAGATGTTATATCACAGCCCTAGCTCTGTCCCCTTTTTATTGTATTCTTTCGTCCCATTCACTCTCGCTCATTCTATCGATCTGTCAATCGTTTTTCTCTTATTATCCCACTCACAACTACCCCCACACACCCTTCTGCTCTTCCTCGCTTTCTCCCAAACGCTGCCCTAATCCCATCGTCCTTTGTACAGAGTTAATTAAACCGAAGTATTATCCTTTCACTAGTTTTCCGAGTAGATTGGTTATCCATGTTTATGTTCATTTTCTTTCTATTTCCTGATATGAAATATCTGTTGAGACAAGGTTTTCCAGCGCAGCCTGTCTTGTCGTTAACCTTTCCTTCACCCACACTAACACCTGTACAACCTCAAACAAACACACGCACACGCACGCACACACACACACACAAACTAATCCCTCCCTTCCTCTCTGTCTCTCTATGTATGTATATGTATATGTGTGTATATATATATCTTTCGCTCTTTCCCTCTCTCTCTCTCTCTATATATATATACACACACACTCACACATATATATGTATATATAAACATATATATGCCTGTATGTATGTGAATATATATGTACACACACATATGCATGTATGTATGTATGTATCTATCTATCTATCTATCTATATATATATATATATATATATAT
>NC_068999.1:1749272-1750470 GCF_001194135.2 Octopus bimaculoides
TGTGTGTGTACATGTATGTGTGTATGTGTATGACAAAAACCCCTGTTGTGAGAAGTGTAAAACGGTCACAGCAGAAGGGACAGTTATGGCTGTTCAAAGCAATGATTGAGCAACAATGATCATAAAAAAACGACTGAACAACACGAAATAAAGGTCTGAGAGTTACTCTGAACGGTCACCAATAGAATTCAAATTGCGTTCACTAAACGTGGATCCGGAGAACTGTTTGCCCTAACCCTAACCCTAACCCTAACACCGCAAATAAAATTTAATATTACACGACTAAAGAATAAATGGAAAATAAAATTGATATGTTATTAACTCAGCCTATTTGCAGAGAAAGAGCTGTCCTCCAAGGTGACCAATGCATAATTTTCTTCGTCAGTATTTTAAAATCAAACTGGAATGGACGAAAAAGCTGTGGTAGGACACGCTCACCTTTCGAGCCGAAACCATAGTCATCTTTTCATTGCGTTAATACTGGTGTCTGTGTGAGCGGGTGTGTACGAGCATGTGTATATGCATGTGTATGCGTATATCTCAGTGGTTATATGTGTTAACGTTTGTATATGTAAATGTTTGTGTTTTTGTCGCATAAACAATCAATTGTGCTCAATACATGAATTCAACAGAAAATGTGTGTTTTGTCTAAAATGTTTAAATATAATCAATAGAAATCTACATTAATAATACACGTTCAAAACAAACATTGTTTGTAATATATACATACAAATGCAGGTGTATATATAAATATATATATATTTACATATATTTACACACATATACACACACACACACACACACATATATATATATATATATATATATATATATATATATATATATATATATGCATGTATACATGAATGTATGTATATATGTATGTAATATGTAGGTAGGTAGGTAGGTGTGTGTGTGTTTGGTGTATTTAGTTTTTCAGCTCTTTCAATTCTTCCTATAAACAAGAATCTGCTTCCTAACAAAGAAACCAAGTTCCCTTCTTGGAATCTGGTTAACTACGCTAAATACTTACATGGTACATATGCATGTTTGTCCATGTTACTATATATGTATGTGAGTATATATATATACATATATACATACATTCATATATGTGTGTGCATATATATACATATATATGTTTATATGTATGTATATATATATATATATATATATATATATATATACTCACATACAC
>NC_068999.1:1750541-1752800 GCF_001194135.2 Octopus bimaculoides
CACACACACACACATATATATATATATATATATTCTTTTATTCTTTTATTTGTTTCAGTCATCTGACTGTGGCCATGCTGGAGCACCTCCTGTAATCGAACAAATCGCCCCTTGGACTTATTCTTTGTAAGCTTAGTACTTATTCTATCGGTTTGTTTTGCCGATCGACTAAGTTACGGGGTCGTAAACACACCAACACCAGTTTTCAAGCGATGGCGGAAGGAAAAACACAGGCGCACAAACGACGGGTTTCTTTCAGTTTCCGTCTACCAAATCCACTCTTTAGGCTTTAGTCGTCGTGGGGCTATAGTAGAAGACACTTGCCCAAGGTGCCATGTAATGCGACTGAACCCAAAACCATGTGGTTGGGAAACAAGCTCCTTACCACACGGCCATATACATACATGCATATATATTATAGATATATATATAGATAGATAGATAGATAGATAGATAGATAGATAGATGCAGATATATGCATATTTATATGCATGCGTATGTGTTTGTGTGAGATAGGGAAAGAGAGAGACTGCATGTATGCATGTATTTTATATATATATATATATATATATATATATATATGCGTGTGTGTGTGTAAGAATGTATGTATATACACGCATAATATGTACGTACGAATGTATATGTGTGTCTATATGTACGTATATATTTATGTACATATGTGCACCTATATGTATGTATGTATGTAGGGAGTAAGAAAGAAGGAGAGAAAACAGAATGAGGGGATAGGAAAAGAGACATGAATCTAATGTGTTGTGACGTCATTCTGTCTAAATCGTTATTAAATTACTCAAGTGAATAAAAAGTGGAACAATATGATTAGTTTTTCGTAAATAAACCGACTTCTTCCCTAGGCAGGTGCTGTGTGTGGGCGGCGTGTGGTGTGTACATGTGTACAGGGTTGCCTCTCAAAGCGAACTCGTGTGCCATGCCACGGAATTGATGAGAGATGGCGAATCTTACTTATGAGGCAACTCATTTGATAGCGAAATGATTAGATGTGCTCGCAGTTTCGTTTTACATCGGAAACTGGGCCATGCTCTGTGTGTGTGTGTGTGTGTGTGTGGGTGGGTGTGTGTGTGTGTTGTATTGCAGATTTCTCCCTCTATTTTTTCTCTCCCTCTCTCTCTCTTTCTTTCTCTTTCTCTCTCTCTTGTATGTGTGCGTCAGCGAGTTTTTATGAGTAGTATTTAACGGTTTTCATGTGTATTTTTCAGTGTGTGTGTATGCGTGTGCGCCTGCGAGTCCCTGTGTGTGGGCCAAGGAGTACATGTGAGGGTGAATATGCGTATACGTTTGATGGTATTTCGGCGTGCACTTGCCTATGTGCGCCTGCATGCACAAGCAGAGGTAGGTATGTAAAAGTATGTAGGTATGTGTGTTTATGTGTGCATGATAGTGAATAAAATACTGGTGTAACATATCCGCCTTAAAGACGCACCTCATCGCAGCCTCCTTAGTCCTCCACCCGACCCACTCATCTATGACTCTTATTTCTTCCTCTTTTCTTTCTTTACTTCTTTCTTGCTACTGTTTGTATATTTATTTCATTTGTATTTAGCAAATTTTCTCGTTACTCGTGCGCTGAATGTTTAATCACACACACACACGCACGCACGCACACACACACACACACACACACACATGCACACACAATTATATGAATACATATCAACGTATACATATATGTTTACGTACATCTACATCCGCATTTATACATACATATACATTTATTTATATGTATATATATATATATATGGCGGGGAAGATAGATAGATAGATAGATAGATAGATAGATAGATAGATAGATAGATAGATAGATAGATAGATAGTCGTCGCCATTTTATTCCCCCAATCTCTTTTCATAACACCTTGCAAAATTCGTTAATATTCGAAATATTTATTAATATTCTTTTTCCACACAAACCAAACAAGTCTCAAATTTCTCCTTCCTGGATTTTCTTTCTCCCTGGCAACAGAATATCTTGCATCCTTCTCAAGGAAAGGGTTAGAATTACGCTTAAAATCTCCCAAACTATGAAGATTCCGCTCCTACAGTTTGGCTCTTAGCATATTGCGAGTATCTTTTCTAATGTCGTATCGGTTAGCTTTTACTTGATTCAGTCATTAGACGTAAACACATCAGCATCGGTTATCATGCAGTGATGGAGGACGAAGACACACACACTCAAGCTCACACAAAAGCACACACACACACACACACACACACACATATATATA
>NC_068999.1:1752810-1755861 GCF_001194135.2 Octopus bimaculoides
TTAAGAGTCAGATTAGATCTTGCTTACTTGCTTGCAATGTTACTCAGCCAAACTGGTGCATAATGGGAAAATACTATGAATTAAATATTCCCTAAAATGTAAATACGAACAGAATGAAATTATTATTATTAGGTGTATTATATTATTCGTATTAGATAAAGTATAAACAGAGGAAAGAGGAAATTATCGAAAGAGAAATAATTGTGGAATTTAAATAATCAATCTATCTTAAGACTATTGTAGATATGTAGGAATGAAAAGGCATATATATATATATATATATATCCTCTTCGTTTGTTTGTTTACAACTGTTTATGATGTGGCCGATATCCTCGGTGTTAACTCCACGAACTCTGCAAGGGCTTGCTGCTTTTCTTGGCACCTCTATCCCTTTTGTGCTTTAGGTGTTAGGTTGATATTCCCTGTTCCTGAATTGCAAACGTATACCCTTCAAAATGAGAGGTAGTAATTTCTTTCTTGGTTCATGATAGACTGCTTTGAGGATCTATGTTTCTATCATCTCGGAGCTTTCTACTAATATATCCATGCATGGTCTTCTGCTGATCTACGCTCATCCTTTCATCTGATGACACATACTGATAGAATCGTGTGACTTCTTTGGGCATGGATTTAAGGTTATCAGAGAAGGAATCCTGCTCAAGGAGCATGTAGTGTATGTACGTATGTATCAATGTATGGATGTATGTGTGTGCGTATGTATATATACATAAAGATTTAATTTAGAAAGTTCGAGAGCTATGAAATAAATCATTTTTAACGCTGAAGTAGATAAATACATAAATAATAGCAAGTAAATATTCCTTTATTTATTTTGCATTCCACCATTAATACGTTATTTATTTCACGTCTTTCTGAGGTAATAAATTCCTTTGACGTAAGCAACATTCAATATTCGATCGTAAAGAACGAAGTTTCTAAAATGGAAGAGAACTAGAAAGCTTGCTTTGGTATAGTAGAACGTCAGTTGTGCTGCCAGAAGATGTAGTTTCGTGTACCACAGTAGCCTTCGACTTTTTCTACCGAATGTGTGTCTTTCAAACATAATATTCATACGCGAGTATTTATACTTCGAGTTTCACCGCAATACGGTAATCTCTCGCCATATCGCGGTTCACCTATCGCGGTTTTTTAATGAGGCTTTCGTCGATTCCTTCATGGTGTTGTTTCGCATTTATAATAAAATAAATATATACCAATTATAAAAATAATAAAACAAAATATACAGTACACTGTTGTTTCTACTTCGCGGATTTTCACGTATCACGGGGATTTATGGAACTTAACACCCACAATAGTCGAGGGATTACTGTATATAGATCCCTAGCCACTAAACCTTTTTTATTTTCTCTCCCTGTTTATTTCTGTGTTCTTTTCTGTCGAAGAGCGTAGGCTCGAAACGTTAAAGATTTTCTCACTTCTCGAGCGTTAAACTAATAGATCTGTTTGTTGTTTACACACCCGTCTTCGTCTTTTCTTTTTTTTTTTGTAAATTCTCCCTATATATATGTGTGTGTGTGTGTGTGTGTGTGTGTGCGTGTGCGTGTGTGTGTATTGAGAGAGAGAGATAGGCAGATAGACTAATAGAGAGAGAGATAGATAGATAGATAGATAGATAGATAGATAGATAGATAGATAGATAGATAGATAGATAGATAGATAGATAGATAGATATGTATATATGCTTAGTGAAGTGAAGTACCTTACGATGAGAGTCTTGTATAGATGTAGATGGTGGTGATGTACGCAGGGAATCAATTGAATCCTTACTTTTAATTGAAGGACAAAGATACGAAACAAACAGCAATTCTTACGGAAACAAGGCGGACTGGAGCAAAAGATCGGGAAGTTAGCAAAGGTGAATTCCCTAAAATTATCGAGATGTGTTCGTTACGCAAGTAGTTTCCAATGTTAGCATCTTCAGCGCAAGAAGGTAGAGTGGTACTGCATCAGTTGCAAGTTAGTTTTTGTGACAGAAGCTGTATGGGTTGTTTTTTTTATCTATCGTCGAGTGTAGCATGAGAATATGTGTAAGTATAGAGAAATAGATAGCAACATATATGGACACACACACACACACACACATATATATATAGAGAGAGAGAGGGGGAGAGAGAAAGAGACACAGAGAGAGAATTGACAGCTACAAAGATATGCACACACAGAACTATATAAATATGTGTGTGTATGTGTATGTGTGTGTATATATGCTTGGATGTGTGTATGTATATACTCTATTTATCTCTCTCTCTCTCTCTCTCTCTCTGTATATATATATATATATATATATATATATATATATATATATATATATATATATATATATATATATATATATATATATATATATATATATATGCATGTGAGCATGTAGTATTAATACATAAGTATATCGAGGTATTTGCTACCGTTCATACACACGTACCTATGTCCTCGTATACATACATCGCTGCATGTTCGCCTTTGTGCTAATTCCTTTAGTTTTGTTGTCAGTTCGTTGTTGGTATATCTTATTTTTATGTGTTTTCTATTCCTTTTATTTATGTATTTATTTCCAATTATATTTCATTTCATTTTTCTTATTTTTATATTCATCTTCCAGCAGCTTCCTACCGTCTTCCCCATCGACGCCATTTTCATATATCCTCCATTACAACTTGCACGTGATATCGGCCTAATATGCTTTCCCAACACAAAGTGTCTTTTCACTGTTCACTGCTGGCAATCACCACCGTTATATCTAATTAGTTTTCTACTAATACGCACATACTTAGTGGAATATTTTTTTCCTACGGACGCTTTGAGTATCCAATCAACAACGCAATCTTCTTTCTCTGTTTACCCGAGAACTCATATTTTCATTTAGTTGTTGTTCAGCGGTTGTCTTCTTCGTTGATTACCATTTTTGTTGGCGGTGTTGGCAGTGAAGTAGGGCGGGGTGGGGAAGCAACGTTTTTCTAGATTCTCTCTCCCTCTCTATCACTAGTTGTTCTCATTGTTACTGTTGTTGTCGGTGGTGGTGGTGGTGGTGGC
>NC_068999.1:1755871-1756267 GCF_001194135.2 Octopus bimaculoides
GGTGGTGGTGGTGGTGGTGGTGTTGCTGTTGTTGCTGCTGTGCTTCCACGTTCCCGTATTTCTTTTATTTAAGTTATTTTTTATTGCTGCTGCCACAACTACTACTATTAACATAACCACAACAATAACACCTACTACTACTACTACTAGTACTACTACTACTACTACTACTACTACTACAACTTTTACGTGTATCTATTTGCACAGTTAGGCATATTTAACCATGTCTTTTGTACACACACGTGCATGTATGTGTATGTGTGTGTGTGCGAGCATACATAGGCATATATATATAGTATGTATTTATGTATATGCATGTATATATGCATTTGTAATATATAGGTATATACCTATATTATATATGTGTGAGTGTGTGTATATGATATATATATATAT
>NC_068999.1:1756660-1763132 GCF_001194135.2 Octopus bimaculoides
TGTATATATATATATATATATATATATATATATATATATATTTATATATATATATATATGACTGTAAGTATACATAGAGACACACAGATAAATGTTCACGCACTTTCGTACGTGCAGTGTAAATCATATATTTATAGAGGGTGTGTTACATCGCGGGGAAGAAAAACAAATTCACCGATTCTTAATTACACAACCCATTCAGCTCAAGCAACAACAACAACAAGAACACCATCACCAAGCACAACAACAACCAAAACAATAACAAATTCATTAAAAAAAAAACATAAGAAACACAGCCGCAACGACAACCAGAAGCGCCTTAGCTTAAGCTGCCTCCCGCTCCGCCACCTTCAACAAGAACATGACTTTCACTATTAGCATCACCAACAACAATACCAACAGCAACAACACCATCAACAACAATGACAAGTACTAAGACACTCCGTGCCCATATAAATAAATGTAAATAAATGTAATTAAGTCTAATTAAAATCTATTCATCTGTATTACTAATGTCAGTGACGAAATTGTATTTACCACCGCTAACAACGCCATCGTCTCCACTAACTCCACAGTCAACAGCTACGTAGTGTCTCTGCAGCTTTGAGTTGCGATGGTGTAGGGTGAATTGGGGGTGTGTGATGGTTTTTGGTGTTGGTGGGTGGATGGAAGTGTGGGGCTTGGTTATTGTATTGGAGGGAGGAACTGGTTCCAATATTTCAAAAGCCCGTGTCTCATGCTAAATTCTCATACTAAATATTTGTGGTGTGTGAGAATAGATAGATAGACAGATTGACAGACAGACAGACAGACATACAGACAGACAGACAGACAGACAGACGGACAGACAGACAGACAGACAGACAGACAGACAGACAGACAGACAGATAGATAGATAGATAGATAGATAGATAGATAGATAGATAGATAGATAGATAGATACATGATGAGTGTGTGGTAAATATATGATACAACATGACATAACTGCTCAGAAACGTCCGTCACCCAGAGTTTCATTCCTTTCACAGTCGGTGTCTATCAGCAATATTTGATCTTTATCTTTGTATTTTCGGTTTGGTTTTCGTACTGGAAGGTCGTCTACGGATTTTTTGTTCTTCTGTGTAGATTTCATTTGGTTCGATAGCCATATTGTAATTGTAAATGTGAAAGTTTTCCTAAGGAAGTTAGATTAGACAGTGACTCTACAAATGCATATTTTTGCATACGATTTAAGGGGTTACGTTTCTCCTGAGACTCATGCTTCACTTTGGGAATTAACACTTTATCCTAACAATCGCCCTTGGATAACTTCCTATGAAATCATTGGGCTTATTAGCTACCTGTGACGGTGTCACCATATTACTGATACAACTGTATCTGACATCTAAGTTTCCCCAATTTCAAAATTGATGGAGTTATGTCCTGTGGGGAAATACTTCCAGATAAGGTTCGGGAATTTGGTAAATATTGGATTCCACGTTGATGCACAATGGAATGTTGAACTAGAATACGTTTACAGGTTTTCTTGGGGTTGTTTTCGTTAGCTGGCGGGTAGCTTTACTTTCCATTTGCTGGACATCCTAGAACACACACAAGCACATAAACACACACACACACATACACGTATGTATGTGTATGTGTGTGTGTGTGTGTGTGTGTGTGCGTGTGTGTGTGTGTGTGTGTGTGTGTGTGTGCGGGTGTGTGGGTGTAGTGATTTAGATTTCTTGGAGCATTGCAAAATAAATAGAATATTAGTGTGTGATAGAAACATGTAGCAATACAGAACCAACAGAAATATGTATATAGATATTGAAATATTAACACTTACTACTGATTTTTTTAGTAGAATAACTCCTTTCAAAAGTGTCAAGAGGACAAATACGTCTCTTAGTTTCGTCTGGCTTTTCTTCCAACCCAGCGCAAGCATATCTAGTCAAGGGCCATTTTACTGGAAATTTCTCAAGTAAAGTTTGAATATCTTTCATAGTCAATGTTATTGACATTTAATGATCCAGCTGTATTAATATAACTAGTTATAACAACACTGATTTTATAGTCGCACATATACGCAAATACACATCTCTCCTTCTCTCTCTCTCTCTCTCTCTATATATATATATATATATATATACATATATATATATATATATCAAATATGCTTTAAGAATACGTTATTCCCAATATTATTTTAGGATTTGTCTTAACCTTACACTTACAGCGTTATAGTAAAGGTTAAAGGTTAATTCTAAGGTTTTATGTTTGCATCTAAAGTTCACAGTATGGTTAGGTTTACGTTTTAACAAGCTCCTCGATCGTAGGCACAACGGTTGTATCGGGAGCAATACCTTCTTCTCAGATCAGAAGGAAAGTCTGTAACTGTTGTTATTGTTATTGGCAGTGTTACGGCGGCAGGGAGCTGGCAGAAGAGTTAGTCTGCCGGAGCAAAATATTTAGCAGCGTTTCGTTCCTAGTTCAAACCCTTCCCAGGTCGTGTTTGCTTTTTATCCTTTCGGGACGGATGAAATAAATACCAGTTGTGTGCTGGGGTCGACGTGATCGACTTAACCCCGCTACCCTTGTGCCAAAATCTGAAACCACTTTTATTGTTATTGTTGCTTAGTCTATAGACCAGGTGTGATGCACTATGTAAAGAATTCCAGTCATGACCTTCTCATCTATTTGTAAATGCAGGCTTCCTAGTTCAAGATGGCGAAGTGACATACAAAGTATCTTCGTGGTATTTGTTCTGTCCTCACTGTACTCTAAGTTCAAACCCCACCGACGTCAATATGTCATTTTATCTCTTCAGAATTGATTAAAACAGTACCGATCCAGAGTTGTGGTTTATTGGTATCTTGGATATGTTGGATATGAAACAACTTTCGGTATTTCTTCCGAATTCTTGCATTCTGAGTTCAAATCCAACCGTGGCCTATTTTGGTGTTAGACTTAAAACTTTCACCCGGTTTAACACCTCGCAGAACTTAAGTAAAGTTCACTATTTCAGAAGTTTTCAGAATAAATGTCTGATTTCAGAGTGTTTTCATCTCTCTTACCTACCACTCACAGAGGGTCTGTCGGCAAAGAATCATGGGTATTACCTTCCCCACAGACTAAACGCTAAGTCGATAATGTATGTGCGTTGAAGGCGACTTCTGTTCTATTTCAGGCAAGACAATAGATTACTTTAATACATCTTCTTGCTGACCCATAAACCGGAAATATTCCCTCTTCTAAATGTTGTAAATGTCTTCTACGTTACTGCGATGGGAAATGAAGTGTATATTAATGGTTCAAACCAAGTTCTTGTCCGGAGAACAGACCGTTCTTAGAAACCAATTTATATTAATCATAATATAAATCCATTATTCTCATTCCTATTTTTGCTTACAAAACGAAATTCAGCCTTTTACAATGTCAAAGGTAATCGATAAATAGAAACGAAGGAAATCCGTCAAGTGTATATTGGTTGATGGTTGTTAAAGGGCTGATGAGGGGCTGGTGTAGCCGTTGGCCGATCATCAAACTGCCGTCACTGATTCTTTCGCTTTCCTGTTTTCTTTATGTCACTAATCAACTAATATTATATGGATAAGTATATATATGTGGGTGTATGCGGATGTCATATAGGTCTATATATGCGTGTATATTTATATGTCTGTCAGATGGTTCTATACGTGCGGTGTGTGTGTGTGTGTGTGTGTGCCCATGCGTGTCTCTACCTGTATATGCGTGTGTGTTAGTGTTTGTGTATGTTGTATTGTATACAAGAATTAATCATTTTTATCTCTTCTCTCCCTCTCACCCTCTCACTCTCTCTCTCTCTCACAGTCTCTCTCTCTCTCTCTCTCTCTCTCTCTCTCTCTCTCTCTCTCTCTCTCTCTCTCTCTCTCTCTCTCTCTCTCTCCCTCTACCATCTCAATGATAGAACACGTGTTCGTCAGCATCGCTCGTTCGTCCATTCCAATAAACATCTGCCAATGGACTTCTTTTGTCTGTGAGAAGAATGGTTCATAAATCGATATTACTGTTTTCATTCAAAAGGTTTCGATTATTATTATCATCATCATTGTTATTGTTGTCATTATTATTATTATTATTATTATTATCATCATCATCATCATTATCATTAGTACCATTATCATTATCATTACTACTACCACATCAACAACAACAACAGCATCAACAACTATTACTACTGCTGCTACTATCATTATTATCATCATTCAGGATAAAATTAATTCTTCCTTCTTTCGAAGATTGCAACGAGAATACCGAAAATATTTCAGTTATTCCAGCATATTCGCCAAACTCTTTCATTTCCATTCTATCACTTTCCTTCTTTTCTTTCTTCCCTTCCTTCATTCTTTCTGTCTTTCTTTCATTTTTGTTTTCTTTTTCTCCTCCTTCCCTCATCACTCCCTCTCTTTTCCTCTACCCACCCTTTCTCTTTTCCTCTCTCTCTCTCTCTCTCTCTCTCTCTCTCTCTCTCTCTCTCTCTCTCTCTCTCTCTCTCTCTCTCATTCATTCATTGACATAACAGTCTTCAACACAACAGAAACAGAACTTTCAATTAGACGAGGAAGAAAATACCGAAAGAAAAAGTAAAGCCAAAATGAAGCGACTCCTTTGTACGATATTTCCACAGAATGATTCCATTGATGCATTGTGGGTAATTCACTTATGTTTAGTTAATAGAAAGTATTTAAAGTGGCTCCGTGGTTAATATGGCCGGCTGATGACCGTTAGATCGACTCTGCCCTCAGCGTTTGTGGTCGTGTACTATTCCCGAAAGCAATATATAATTATATTGATTTGAAATCCAGTCCACATATTTGAAATACATTTGAAATCCGCTCCACATATTTATGTGAAATAGATTCTTAGACGATCACCCGAGCTACGTACTAGAAATATCAACCCAAATCGCCTTCAAAATACATCGAGCAAGTCTGACGAAGATTTAATCTTTTACCTGTCCAAGACATTGTCATAAGTTTGTCTTGAACTTCCTTGCTTGTTTCAAGACGTTTAGTATGCTTTTTGCACAATTCGCCCATAGTTAATACAAATCTTTTCCGTCGTAAGTCCCAAGTTACTCTGGAAGTCGAAAGTATTGGGTCCATGTGTCATATATGATGGATGGACGTCGAGGAAATATGTCTTCTGTAGCAGACGGTGGAGGACGAACACAAATACAATGACAACCATGCATAGATCTATATGAATGTATATACGACGGGATTCTTTCAGTTTCCGTCAACTAAATCTAGTCACAAAGCTTTTGTCGGACCGAAG
The DNA here is from genome assembly GCF_001194135.2 of Octopus bimaculoides. Classification (NCBI taxonomy): domain Eukaryota; kingdom Metazoa; phylum Mollusca; class Cephalopoda; order Octopoda; family Octopodidae; genus Octopus; species Octopus bimaculoides. The sequence goes on from NC_068999.1 coordinate 1,761,959, forward strand.
TTTCAGTAGAAGACACTTGTCCATTGAATTTGTCTTTTTTTTTTAAACCCCATATTGCAAGGATTATTAAGAACAGTTACAAAAACAAACTACTTTACTATAAGCCAATCAAAATCTTTTACTGAAAAGTGAATCATTGCAAATTTTTACATAAGTGTAAATATTTAATAATTAACGGCTTCGTTAATTTAAATTATGCAAAGAATGTAAATAAAAAAACATATAAATAATTACTTGAAATGTAATTTATCTGATGAAGGCTATCTAAAAACACCAGAAAAGTAAAATAGTGAAAACAAAAAGAAGTTTCGTAATTGTTGTAAGTGTGGGTGTGGTTGTATGGTAAAAAGTATGTCACACTGTTCCGAGTTCACTTCCACTGTGTGGCACCTGAGACGAGTGCCTCCCACTGTAGCCTCGGGGCGGCAATAGCCACGTGAGTAGGTTTGGTTGACGGAAACTGAAAGAAGTCCATCGTTTATTCAACTATTGGATTCCATCTTTAATCTCTTTTCTCTCAACATCTCAAAAGTAAAATTCTTCCCTGAAGATGGAGACATTCTAATAAATAAATAAATAAATAGACATCATAGAATGTCTACCGGCTGATGTATGTCATTTTTGTATCCCCTCGATTTTCTTTTCTGCCGTATATATATATATATGTGTGTGTGTGTGTGTGTGTATGTGTGTGTGTGTGTAGTATTATTACTGTTATATATATTCGAAGATATGTTGCTGTAACTTTTCAGCTCGAAATTAGCTGATTCAGGAAATAGGTGATCATGTGATGTATAGTGAAGCAACCATAACCATCTCGCTGTGTTTATATATTAGAAGCTACATTATACAATTTACATACTTCGTTTCGGTCTGAGAGTGTGTCTGGTAATGGTGGTATTGGTGTCGGTCGTGGTATTGGCGGTGATGGCGGCGGTAGTCGTATAAATGTCTACATCCAGAGTATCTGGAAACAGTTGAAGTTGTGCGCATCGCCATGAACACAGAGCTAAACAAGAATGCAACCACACAACCTCTCTATCGCATAAGTATATAGGCAGACGACCGTATAATCACATAAGCACAGAACCACATGAACACACAAACATTAAAAAATAAACCATACACACACACACACACATACGCATACAGCTCCTACGTAGCTAACAGCTAA
>NC_068999.1:1763142-1768596 GCF_001194135.2 Octopus bimaculoides
TGAAGTTGTGCGCATCGCCATGAACACAGAGCTAAACAAGAATGCAACCACACAACCTCTCTATCGCATAAGTATATAGGCAGACGACCGTATAATCACATAAGCACAGAACCACATGAACACACAAACATTAAAAAATAAACCATACACACACACACACACATACGCATACAGCTCCTACGTAGCTAACAGCTAACAGTTAATACATAATACTCTAATGTCTGAGACTGTTACAGAGACGTAGACAAGTCATAATGTTTACCATTATGGTGAAATAAATATTCAAAAACATAACAATGACGAAAAGAATTAGAAAACATCAACACGAGCAACAACAAGAATCACAACAACAACAATAACAAAAACAAAATAATAACAATGATAATAATAATAATAATAATAATAATAATAATAATAATAATAATAATAATAATAATAATAATAATAATAATAATAATAATAATGATGATGATGATGATGATGAGACAAAATAAAACTAAGGATAATTATATTAATTTGATTTCGTCAAAAGCTTGCTTATGTGACCTTTACATTTGTTAAATGTCACATGATATGAAACGATATCAAAATCATGTCTAGGGCAAAGATAAGGTTTATGTGACGTGTAGGGGCCTTTCTATTGTTGTTTGTGTTTCTGGGGGGATTCTGTCGTCTATTGCATTGAGGTAGTTGTATGGGGACATGCGCTGTAAGAGCGCGTCGTTCATCCATCATTTGTTGGTGATACCCTACTCCTCCAGGCAGACGTCACATTTGCACCGCTCAAGCGACAACCTACCAACCCATGGCTGTTTGCGTATCATTGTGGGTGAGGATTTTACTTGGCCTTACTTCGGTTACTTTTAATTCCCTTTTCCGAAACGCACAGGAAACCTTGGGTCTAGTGTTTTGGTATGTCAGTCCCCACGCATGGAGAGAATTTTATTGTGTGGTGTTGAAATGGATCGCTCTTGTGTTAAGTGTTTGTATTGTTCTGCTTTCGGAGGGACTATACCTTGTAATGTTGAATGGATTCACTGCTGTGTTCTCTACTTCGGCTTTGGTTGGTGTTACTCTGAATGTATGAAAGAAGGGCTAAAACCCTGAAAAAAAAGCACTGACGCTTAAGACAAACATACAAAAATACCTCGGATAGGCAAACGTTTAAAACCTGTCTCGCCACATCTTGAAGGGTTTAGCCTGTTGTGGAACTGGTCGGCGCCTATTATTTCTAATTAGTTAGGATGATGGTCAAAGGCACAGAGGCCATTTAATCAGACTTATAAAGTGGCTGAGTACTTCTGGCCAACCTCTGTCTGCCGCGGTCAAAGACAGCATTGTCTGGGAGGATGTTAGTAAGTCTAGCTTGAACTGATTTCGTCTGTCATGACAACATGACAATAATTACGGTGTTCTGGTTTATAAAAATCTCGGTTGTGCTGCTATGACTAATCTTGGATAGATTTGGTTCTGGCCTTGAGGTAGCACAGATATGTTACACAACACGAATATAGCAAAAGTAAATTCTAAAACAAATGACAATAATTCCGAAACACAATTGCCGTTGTATATAATTAATTAGTAAAACGGTGCAAATGTTGGTGTGAAGAGGAAGGAGGATAACTCGAAACAACGATTACCATTTAGGAAATTCCTGCCGATGTATGGTTTCTAGAAATTCGTGTGAATGGGAGGAGGGTAGATACGGAAGATGTTTGAATGCAATGGGTGGCAGTCACGTGATGTGCTTAATTAAGCTGTCGAATAGCTAACTGCAGGTAGATGCAAGCAGATATGAGCTACGCTGCATTCGTTGCAAGAATATAGGTTTCGTAACATCCGGGATCCTGTTGCGTTGCCTGCCGTTGCCATAGTTATCTAATTGCGTGTAAGATTGAACGGGTGTGTGCGTGTGTGTGCACGTGTATATGCGTGGAAGTGTGGCTATGTGTGAGTCTGTGATCTGTATACGCTTATGTGCATGTAAACACATATATATATACATATACACATATATATATACATATATATGTATTATCTATGTAAATATATATATATATATGTGTGTGTGTGTGTGTGTGTGTGTATACATATACACACACACACACACGCATATATATAAATATATATTTATAATACATACATATATATATATATATATATACAAATATACACGCATACATACACACAAACACATACATAAAGAGGTGGGGAGAGGGGAAGTGTGTTACATAATACCCATGAAATGCAATAAGCCGGTGTCCCGCTTTGAGGAGGTGAAGCGAATGAAGGCTGGAGGAAAAGAGGTCTGTGAGTTTGGTTATTTTTCAAACATTTCGTGCTGGGACATTTATTTGAAGAGGAAACAGGACGCTGACAGAGTAGGAAGAGGACTAAAGATCAAAAGGTACAACAGGTAAGAAATGACGCCCGACACTTATTTTAGAAACCTGATAAAGTGTAGGAGGGATTTGGAGGGTTTCAATACTGGATTGATTCAGATGAAAATAGGGTTAGACGAAATGAGGGAGCATTCAGAATAATGATACAGAATAATTTTATATTACGCATGCGTATATAAGGTGGGGTGGGGTGTCTGAAAAAGGGTTAGAACGTGGGAATAATTGATTTCTGATATTTGGATTGACTCGGTCAGTTCTGAGTTCGACTCTGACTTATGTTAAGTTCGTTTTTAATATTTGCGGGTCGATAAATAAAGTAACCGTCAGGAACATCTCCTTAGCCCATTTCTTTCTTTTCCTGATATTAATTGATTGAAGGAAAGGTTTTCTTCTAGCTACTTGTCCATAATACCCAAGCATATGCAGATATGTAACACACGTTCTTGGACTAACTTCTAGCTGTTTTGCAATGTTAGAAGCCTTCGAACGGGGTTCATTTTCCACAATTCTCTTCAAACAGAGAAACTTCCTTTCTGAGGGCCCAGGTCGGCCGGAACGAGAATCTGTTGATTCTTCTCCTTGGCTTTTGAATTGCACAATAATTCTATTAACATTAGCAAGAGGAATTTGAAAATTTTCGGCAATTTTTCACTGGCAAAGACTAGCTTCAGATGACCCAACAATACGACCTCTTTGAAAATCTGACAGTTCTGCTGAATTTTTTGTGCGTGGCATGGTTACTCTTTGCAAATGTTTAATATAATGGCACCTGGAATGAAAAAGAATAATTACATTGTGAATTAAATTCTACACAGCTGAAAACATATTAAGAAGCTTAAATAAGAAATTTTGAAAATTAAAGGTGTCTATTTGCTTCTTGTATGTCTGTGTATATGTATATACGTGTATATGTGTGTGTGTATATGTATGTATGTATAGATGGACAGATAGATAGATAGACACACACACACATACTTTGGCAATTTCAACGATAAGTATTCAGGTCACTTGATTCAAAAAAACCTCAACCCCACTGAATTTTCCTCAGACCTGTTGTATCCTTTATGTGACACTCACCCAGAATCTGCATGACAACATCGATAAAACCTGGCCCTTCAATTTCTACAACAGTGCCTCCAGTAGGCTTCCGCATAGTTTCCCTCCATACAAATCTTTGCAAGGCTTTTGTCGACTCAAGGTTATGATAAAATAAGAAAAATCTACTGCGTTGCTATGAAGCAATGGAATTGCTATTATTTCTATTATTATTCCATGTGTAATATTGTCTCTGTTATTCCTATAATTCAATATGCATTTTAATACCTTTAAAAGATTGATACCTCACCTACTGCTACGTCTACAGCAACATCAGTTTAATTTTCGTCTTACGTTGTCAAGAATGATGAGACCTAACAAAGTTGAAATCTTAATCTTCCTGCCACTAGAACAGCATTTTCTTATAATTTCATTAAGCGAAACCCTACAAATACATGAATATCTTCCTCGATTTAAATCTATCATTTCTATCTTTTAAATTATCTTAAATGTTCCTCCGGGTTTTTTGTTTCATTTTCGTTTTCTGTTCCTGTTTTTGTTGATTTGCCTTCTTCCTTTTGTTGTTGTTTTTCTCCTCGTGTGAATATTATCGTAGTTGGCAACTAGTTAAGACGATTGACATTTGGCACCTGTAATGAGGAATTCTTATCAATTTGACATTCAGGAAAATAATTCGTTTTCGCTCGACACTGTTGAACTGTACTTTTCAAATAATGTCTTTGTGAGGTGAGAATTAATTGATGTTAGAGAAAGCGAGGAATGTGATGAAGAAGAATCCAAAAGCACAGTCCTAGGTGACATGGTAGTATAATAATAATGATGATTTCTAAGCTTTGCAGTTCACGTATGGGCAAAAACAAATAGTGGGGAAGGAGGAGCAGTAGCAGTCGAAATCGAACCCTGATTGTTTCAAGATTTTCGTTATACTGATCTTACGAACAAAAGGACCAACGGGGATTTATTAGATATCAGACCCTCCTACACGAACACCTCTGCAATGTTTCTGCAATATTTCAGTTGTTGTATATTACGATGCAATATTCTCGTTGTTGTTTATATTAATGCAACATGATAGTTGCTGCAACTGTTTATATAACCGCAGTATTCTTGTTGTTATTGTTGTTGTTGTTGTTATTGTTGTTGTTATTGTTGTTGTTGTTGTTGTTGTTATTGTTTATATTGATGCAATATTGTTATTGTATATTTTGGTGCAATAGTGTGCTTCTTGTGTGTTTTACATGCGTGAAACATTGTTATTTTTTCAATTATATTAACCTCAAATTGTTCATGTTTATATTCGCACAATATTATAGTAGATTATTTTTCTCCTTACAATATTGTTCTTGTTGTTGTTGTTCTGAATTCTCCCTTTTGTTGATCTATTCTATTCAATCATTACCCTTCGTCTTGCCACCATGTTGTTCTTTCTGCTGTAATTATTCTTCTTCATGTTGTTGACGTGGTTGTTTCCTTGATTATCTTTATATAGGCACCTTCTATTCTCAATAATACTATCACTACCGGAGCAGCAGCAGCAGCGGCGGCAGCGGCAGCAGCGGCGGCAGCGGCAGCAGCGGCGGCAGCGGCAGCAGCGGCAGCAGAAGTTGAAGCAGTAGCAACTGTAGTAGTAGTAGTAGTAGTAGTAGTAGTAGTAGTAGTAGTAGTAGTCATTGTTTTTGGTCTTTTTATTATTATTACTATTGTTATTTAGCATTTGTTATTTTCATTTTATATTCATCATCATCATCATCGTCATCATCATCATTATTATTATTATTATTATTATTATTATTATTATTATTATTATTATTATTATTTTCATCTTCCTTCTATCTTAATCACTATTTTTCCTTGATCTTGTACTTAACCTCCAGAGTTTACCGCAGATAACCACTGAATTGTTGTCGGTATTGGTTCTGTGTGTATATATATGTATGAATATATATGTGTGTGTGTGTGTGAGTATATATATATATATATATATATATATATATAT
>NC_068999.1:1770677-1771733 GCF_001194135.2 Octopus bimaculoides
ATAATTATGTGTATTTCTTCTATCTTAATGAATAAAAATTCTTCTGATAGAATAAATGGGTTAATAGAAACCAATGTAGCAAAGAACACAAAATAACTGTGGTATGCAATTATAACATGCGTTTTCTCCAATCCTTAAATTCTTATATATATATATATGATGATGGCCGTCCATTCGTGACCGTGGAAGGGCATTGCTGACCTTCAAGAACATTGTGCGCTCTAGGACTAACTTATTTTGCATTTGCGGCTCCGTTGGTGGCTAATGAGCCCTGCACTTGACAGGCATACACGACTGCAAATATTGCAGACCAAGCTGTCCCCATTCACTACACCAGCAGTGCGCTTTCGAGCAGCACGCTTAAGCCACCAAGTTTGCTGTCCACTTACGGGATTCGAAGAGGAACTTCACACCACAGAATAAAGTGGAGAAACGTAGAGACAGCCTATCCACGTGTTAATGGAACTCAGGAACGCAGCTTGGGCATATCTCGAGGATCGTAGATTGTTTTTAGATCTAAGAATTCTACGTCACTGCTGAATTCCAGATCCGAAATTTTCAGCAAATGCTTTCGGCAAATTTGAAGTCACCACTCTTTTCGGTTTGAGCAGCTACCCCGTAGGCTTGTGGGTCTTTTCTCTGGCATTATTCTACAATAGCTTGCTTATTTGTGGCTTAAAACCACAAGGGACATAAATCTAATTTATTCCTTTTCTGGTTTTCAGTTTCTATTCACCCTTCCGCGTTTTGCATCCATCTTCTTCTCGACTTGTCTCGTAATTTCTCTAATACTAGCGACCTGATTTGCAAATTGAATAGACCATGTGCTCAGAGACCAAAATTACTTGCTGATGTCTTATAAAATCTTCCCTACCTCAGCGTCTGAAAAGCAAATTCTAATAGTAGCTCATATCTATATACTGTGTGCATTCAGGAACACACACACACGCACATATATATATATATGTCCATATATATGTGTGTGTGTATGTGTGTGCGTGTGTGCGTGTGTATGTATGTATGTATGTATGTATGTATGTATGTATGTATATATAT
>NC_068999.1:1772280-1773676 GCF_001194135.2 Octopus bimaculoides
GTTTACAATTAACACGGAAAAAATAGATAAACAGTTACCAGGATAGCAAAAGATCACACAAGTAAAAAGGTTGTGACACCTTATTTTTAAGGGTAGAAACTCCAGGTTTATGTGAAATATTTTGCATATTATATATAAATAAATAAATAAATAAATAGAGTTAAACGCAGGTGTTATTCGAATTCTTTTACTTCCGACACATGTTTCGAAGATATTACTGTTATTATTCCAAAGAAATAAAATGGTGTAAAACAATGCAATCTTCTCTTCAGGGAAATGAAGAAATGAAACTTGTTAATAAGACATCTTAAAAGTATATGATGGATATGTATAGTGATGAACTGAACGCTATTAAGTTTTTTTTTAAAAAAAAGGTTAGAGGATATAACATCAAAGGTAGCCTATAGAAAGTGGAGGGAATAATATCAATGTTATCTTCGAAACATGTGTCGGAAGTAAAAGAATTTGAATAACACCCGCGTTTAACTCCAGACAGAAATACACACACACACACACACACTTACTCACACACACACACACACTCACTCACACACACACACACACACACACACACACACACACACACACATATATATATATATATATATATATACTATTTATCTAAAGGGCACAATACATATATTAAACCGCAACTAATCGTTTCATATATGTATACACTTACTAAGGACAAACCCGCTACATGGGTACACGACCTACTAAAAATAGTTGCTATTTCTTCCTCAAATCATACTGTGATTCCTTATAAGAGAATGCATTGAAGACTGACGTCACCGCCTGCTGTGTTTTGGGCATATGAAAAAAAAAGAAGAAAAGAAAATAAATGAGGAGATGGTTGCGTTTGGAAATCTTTGCTTGGTTTCTTTCCATATTAACCATGCCTGGGGTTAAACAAATTATCCTCACAAATTCACATTTATCTTACCAAAATTCAATTAGGTAAAATTACTACAACAACAACAGCAGTACCAGCAGCCACAGCAACAACAACAGCAACAACTACTACTACTACTACTACTACTACAAGGACAAAGCTTCCAACATACGAATTTGCGGTTGTTTGATAAACCGCATTACGTCCATTGAACGAGACATCACGTGATGACATAAAAATGATTTACGTCGTCATCAGTCAGCGATAGATCACATTACTACAAAGTGTGCGAAGTACTGTAAAGATTGTATCCTTCGGCAATACACTCAACTCAACTATCAACTCAATGTTTACGTGATCTTCACGTAGAAGTTCATATCTTCAAATGTTTCTAGGCAAATCGTTGCATTTTATTTTAAAACAAAATGTCTATATTAATAGCTTTGTCTCTCCTTCTCTCTTTCTTTCTCCCCCTCTCTCTCTCTCTCTCTCTCTCTCTCTCTC
>NC_068999.1:1774456-1778984 GCF_001194135.2 Octopus bimaculoides
AAGAATACTTCCTGCCTTGGTCAAGTTATTTGTTTCTGTGATGTTGTTTGTTCTTATGTATTTCAGAATTTCTCTGACATTATTATTATTATTATTATTATTATTATTATTATTATTATTATTATTAAGGCAGCGAGCTGGCAAAATCGTTAACAGTCTGGGAAAAATGCTTAGGAATTCACAAGTTTTCAGCAGTCTTTCAAGTGCTTAGAACCCTCCTGATAATCCTTGCTGTCCTTAAGAGACAAACTTTCTGCAGGAGCTCTACCGGGCATTCTATTTCAACGTTCCTTAGCCACTGGTCTATATTTTGGCTTACTGTTCTTAGCGCACCAGTTATTATAGACACGACCTTTACTGTTCGCCAATAATTTATCATTATTATTATTATTATTATTACTAATTCTATCATTATTAATTACCAATAAAGTAATAATAATCATCACATCGTCATCATTATCATTCTCCGGCTATATGAGATATTATCTCACGGTGAACGGATATCACCTACAACGGAGTGATATGCTGGTGGCGGTGTGTTAGAATGAAATAAACAGTGCCTGCGGCCATGTTCAACGTAGACGCGTTAGTTAGCAGTTTATAAATATCACTCTCGTGTTAAAACTGTAAAATATATTTGCAATAACAAGCAAGAAATGTTACTTATTCCTACCTCTGTATTATGTATGAAGATATGTCTGTATGGTTCGGCATATGTATGTATGTATGTATATGTGTATATGTTGCATATAGGTTTATTTCCGCTTGTATGCGTCGGTTGTTATGCATATATATGCATGTGTACCTATATATGTATTTATCTATCTATCTATCGATCGATCGATCGATCGATCTATCTATCCATCTATCTAAATATATATGTGTGTGTGTGTGTGTATAAGTGTATATATATATGGATATATATGTATATATATTAATATATATAGACAGACAGACAGACAAAGACAGATGGATATAAATATAAGCATACATACATAGTATATACGTAACTACATTCATACACATACATACACACATACATACATAATATATATATATATATATATGTATATATATATATATGTATATACATACCTAGGTGTATATATATGCATGTATGTGTATATATGTGTGTAGATGGGTGTGTGTGTGTATGTATATATATATATATATATATATATATATATATATATATATGTATAATGTGAGGGTGTGGGATAGAGGTAAGTTCTTTTCCATTCAGTTGTTTAAGCTAAATCGTGACTGAAGCCAGAACGAGCAGACACCACCGTGGGCTTTCTTCAATTTTTTTCTTTTATTCTCTTCCTTCGCCACCATCACCACTAGCATCATCATCATCATCATCATCATCATAATGATCACCAACAGCACCATCCTTCTCGTCGTCAATATTATTTTCATTTCCATTTTTTTCCACACCATCTTACTGCTTCGAGCGAAAACAAAATGTCTTTTGCAACGCTGTTAATAATGACTCAGAATTCTCTCTGCACAATACATATTTCCTGATGCCATTGTCATGTCCTGCAGTGAATAAAGCCACCAGTTAATCCACATGATACGCTTTCGATTCCCCACTGATGCGAAATTCAGTTTTTCACTTCTTTCATCGCCTTCGTTGCAATAATGATCTCAAATTTTGGCACAGGCTCAGCAATTTCGGGTAAGTCGACTGCAGTGTTCAACTGGTACTTATTTTATCGACCCCGAAAGAATGAAAGGCAAAGTCGACCCTGATGGCATTTGAACTCAAAACGTAAAGTCGGACGAAATGTCCTTAAGCATTTTGTCCGGCGCGGTAACGACTCTGCTGGTCCGCTGCTTCACTCAGTCTTGGTCGTGATCTTAAGAATGAGAGTTTGGCCTTCTGCCAAACTTTGAGACCGAGACTAAGAATGAGTTATTCAAAAATGTTAGAAGTCACATCAGGCGCAGTGGGGGGCGTGGTCCTTTGTCTGTAGGCGTGTGTTCGTCTCGACGGCGTTAAATGTTGAGTTTGAAGGACAACAGCCACTCCCCATAAATACATACATACATGCCTGCATGCAAGTATACATACGTACATACATACTAAAATACTCTGTTGATGTTGAAATTCCAATGAAGGAGACTTGGATCTAGGTTAGAAACCGGCTCTTTCTCTATTGGCAAGAAATCTTGAAATTAAACTGAATAATGACATACATACGTACATACGTATATATATATATATATATATATATATATATATATATATATATATATATATATATATATATGTATAATATGAGAGATAACGGCTGGTATTGATACGCTTGTGTGTGTGTGTGTGTGTGTGTGTGTTTGCGTTATTTGTGACTGTGCATGTGTATGTATTTGTGTTTGTCTTATATTGTATCGAAATGTGTGTGTCTGTGTACCCGTTCACATGTGTGTGAATATTGACAAATATTTCATTAGTTCTCAATTTTAAATGAAAGTTCTTCCCAAGGACCTTCACTGATGATCTTGGCAGTAAGAGAGAGACCTTAATTATAAATCTGTCATGGCATGCCATTACATTCTGTCACCTCTCATCGTCTGCTATCACCTGTCACACAATTCGACACCAGCGACAAAATTCTGGAATTGAAAGCAATACCATAGGAGCTAGATTCTTTCGTAAACAGTTAACAGATTGCTCAATTTTCTTAATTAAGAAAAGCCTTGTGTAATTAATGAAAATAATAATTTCTGTCTCTGTCACATGCGATAAAACTTTCGGCGGTGGTGGTGGTAGTGGTGGAAAACGTTTGGGAATAAGCATCTTCTCAGTAATAAATCTCCAAGATCATCGACCTATTCTACAAATCGCGCCCTGAAAATCATTATCTCGAGGCTCAGGTTTTTCATTTCTCAAGCTGGTATACCACTGCTCCTGGACTAACCGAATGAGGCATAAATTTTGTTGTTAGTCGAAAGGAGTGCGAGTTTAGACGTGGTAGAGATCTTAATTTTACGGGAGCTATCATATTTAACACAAGTCATATAAAGTGATTTAACAAGAGACTCGCTTCCAGAAACATATCTCTCCTTAGAGAACCACATCTAATATCTTCAAATGATTAATCGTAACGCATTAGGTGTGACTGTGAGACACAGCTATTGCTATACTCACAAGGAACCCTCTTTCTTATGTTCAATAAGATTTCAATTAGTGTTGCTCATATCAATGGCAAGCTGCGGCTACTGCTGCTACTGCTGCTGCTGCTGCTGTGCCGTCGCTGTTGCTTCTACCGCTGTTGCTTCCACCGCTGCTGCTATTGCTGCTGCCGATGATGATGATGCTATATTCTATATCATAGACTTGGCTCTGTTAACGTTGTGGATTGTGGCCAAGAATTATCCTCCAGGATCGTGAGTCCTAGCATTTGTAACGACGTTGAGGTTGCTAGTTGCATATTAAGGGGTGGGGTGTAAGGATTTCTCTATTAATATAAGTAGTAAACAAGGCGGCGAGCTGGCAGAACGGTTAGCACGCCGGGCGAAATGCTGAGCGGTATTTCGTCCGTCTTAATGCTCTGAGTTCAAATTCCGCCGAGGTCAAGTTTGTGTTGTTTTCTCTAAATTTAATGGGAAGCAAGAGCCCTTTGATGAAGGGCATACGAGAGAAGTCTTAGAAGAGACCTCGTGCCATGGAACCGCAGCTACAATGTAATGGGGATGAGTGTTGTTATTGGATGACTTCAGCACCTCTTCTGCGATGCTGGAAATGAGTGCAATAGGTTGATAGTTTGTCGGGAATAAGATTCTCTGTTGTACGATAATGTTGGAGAATGAAAAGAAGGAGGCGATGCATACGTATGTACAAATAATTGGTGGATATGGCGGCGGCGGCGGCGGCGGTGGTATTTGTACAGCGAGTTATTATTGCTAGAACACGGAGTTCAAACAAGGAAAATAAAATCAAACCAAAATACACAGAAATAAAAAAAAGTACAAGAAACCAAACAATAGTTTTGAAATGTTAGAGTGAATCAAACTAGAAGTGGAAGAGCAAGATGGCGGTTTGGTTGGATTGACAGTGGTCTTTCAGGCATCGATAATATAATCAAAACATTTGCGTATTGGACGGCAGATTTCGTCAACAGGAAAGCTGAAAATTCTTCCAATAGAAATATCGATTAGGTTTTGAATGATCTGAGAGTACCAGATGGTCTTTACCATTATTGAGACGTTGGCAGAAAGAGAATAAGCTGTGGTTCATATCACGACGAGCGGTGGGGTTATTTAGTTATGTGGAGGAACGAGTTATTTCTTTACTACCCACAAGGGGCTAAACATAGAGGTGACAGACAAACGGATTAAGTCGATTATATCGACCCCAGTGCGTAACTGGTACTTACTTAATCGACCCCGACAGGATGAAAGGCAAAGTCGACCTCGGCGGAATTTGAACTCAGAACGTAGCGGCAGACGAAATACCGCTAAGCATTTCGCCCGGCGTGCTAACGATTCTGCCATGTGGAGGAATGTGTGTGTGTGAGGC
>NC_068999.1:1779017-1779374 GCF_001194135.2 Octopus bimaculoides
GGGGGGGGGGGTGATTGTGTGCACGTGCGCTTGTGTGTGGCTTTGTGGTTAGAAGCTTGCTTCGCAACCACATGGTTCCATGTTCAGTCCCACAGCGTGGCACCTTGGACAAGTGTCTTCTATTACAGCGTTGTGAGTGGATTAGCCTCGAGTGGATTTTGGTAAAATCGGACAGAACTTATGGGATGACCTGATATGTGTGTGCATCTGAACACATGTATACCCTGGCATGTGTGTATTTATGTACATATATATGTATGTATTTATGTATGTATTATATGGATGTTTATTTAGGTATATGTATGTATATGTGTATTTATGTACATGTGTGTATTATGTATATATATATATATATAT
>NC_068999.1:1779476-1782181 GCF_001194135.2 Octopus bimaculoides
ATATAGGGATTGACAGTAACCTGCTTCTCCAACAGTATGTTGGAGAAGCAGGTTACTGTCAATCCCTATATATTTATGATTATAAATGTTTTTTACCGAAAAGGTTTTTTCATACTGAGCTACCCGGCAAAATTGTTAATTAGTAATTTTATTACTAACTGACGATTCCCTGCCCTGCATATCTATTCAAATCAATATGCATATCTATTCAAATCAATATGCATAGTTATATTAGTCAAATTGTATACCTCTCTAAATATACATAGACGTATATGTCTGCTCGCATGGCTATGAATGCGTTTGTGTGGTGCATGTTTGCATGCGTGTGTAACAAATTTCCTGTTACCAAAACAGTATTTTAAAACTTTTTGTTAGTTTTTTTTAAATAAATATACGTATTTGAAGACATTTACAATATGTTCAATCAACGTATAGTCAGCCTCGTTTTCAAGATATACTGTAAACAAGTTACTGAATCTTCGGTAACTAAGATTTAGAAACCAGCAGAATAAATATTGTTATGGAAGATCCAGACGGTTTATTACTAGTATAGAAACCTTTATGTGTTTCTGGTGATAAGCCTGGTATAATTTGTATTTATTTATATGTAACTTGACTGTCAAAGAAGACTTTACATATATATACATGTGTATATATATATATATATATATATATATATATATATATATATATATACATGTACACACAAACTAGCTGAGTAGCCTCTCGTTGCCGAACTAGTTTCACAATAGAGTATCAATATTTTAATATGTTTTCTTTTATATATATATATTCCATGTCAGACCATGTCTTTCCTCGACGGATATTCTTCTTGCTCAGGACGGATTTTTGCATAATTTGGGAGCAATTTATAATGTCTCGATAAACGAAATTTTTTCTTGATCCATTTGCCATATAGATGTCAAGGTTTTTCTTACTTCCAGCTCTTTAACCTTCAACATAAAGCTGACCATATGTAAAGCTGGGATCTTTAAGGTTTAGACCGGTAACCGAATATGTTGATGGTCATGGCAAAACTAAGACTCCCTGGAAACTGAAGCCCTTTGAATTGAAATAGGACATCGTTTCCTTAGACTATGCGACGGAGGCCCTTGTGCGCTTGTCATCGAGTTGACGCACCCTATGCTCGCAGAGAGACAGACAGAAAGGGAGAGAGAGAGCACGTTTTCTGTTGCTATCACAAATTTTGAAACTTTAAAATTTTGGTATATTGATGTCATTTTTCAAGTTGAATCTGATTTTTGTGATTCATTTACTCTAGAAAGAAATTTAGAAAAATGTTACAGATGTTTAAATGTGTTTGAAGGTATTTAATTTTTACACAATCAGAAAACAGGATTTAGTAGCTAGCATTTTCTGCTTGATAGCATTCTATCACAAAATGAAAGCAAGTATTACAGCGACGAAGTTTTAAATAAAATAAAAGCAATTACATGGAATATCCAGGAAGAGACAGAGCGGGAAGCAGCATGCGTGAAAGAAATGCATATAGAGAAAGAGGGAGTGAGAGAGAGAGAGAGAATGATAAATATACAGAGAGAGGAGAAAGAGTAAAAGACAAGCAGACAGAGAGAGAGAAAGGAGAGACTTAGCGATCTCAAAATTGTGTCATTTCTCGTCTCAGATTATATTTTTTTATTATTATTTACCGAATTTACCGAAAACCTTGTCTTTTGGGAGCAGATTTCGAGAATCATATCTGTTTTCTCCAGTATGCTCCGTTTCAGTGCATTTCAGGGCTATACACAAATAGATATACATAAACACACGCACGCACACACACACACACACACACACACACACACACACACACACACACACACACACACACACACACACACACATATATATATATATAATTCAGATTTACAGATTTACGTATGGACTCAAATACACACACACACACTCAAAAACACACTTGAATATAATCATATATAGAGAGAGAGAATTTCATGACATGCTCACGAATGCAGCAAGCTACGTACATGAGAACCCACATTTTCAGGCAACAAATACATACGTAATCTGTACATGTACTTACACGAAAACTCATACAAACTCATACAAACATAACAAAAACATATATGCATACGTACACACGCACACATGCATATACACACGCTGAAAGAAAATGACACGCAAATAAATATATATATATATTAATGTACATATTTTTATATAAAACAGAAATTCATATATATGTGTGAATATATATATATATATATATATATATATATAGAGAGAGAGAGAGAGAGAGAGAGAGATGTATGTGTGTGTATGTCTGTATACACATACATATACAGATTCATCAGCCTGTAACGTAACAAA
This sequence comes from Octopus bimaculoides, assembly GCF_001194135.2. Classification (NCBI taxonomy): domain Eukaryota; kingdom Metazoa; phylum Mollusca; class Cephalopoda; order Octopoda; family Octopodidae; genus Octopus; species Octopus bimaculoides. Next base: position 1,781,826 of record NC_068999.1, read on the forward strand.
TGGTAATGCACGTGCATTCTTATGCAACCACACACACACACACACACACACACATGTAAACATACTTAAACGCATCCAGCACGCAGACATGCGCACAATGACAAACGCCGTACATGTTTTGTCTTAAGTTGTAATCCGTTTAGAATTATTTGAAGCAAGATGTAAGAAAAGAAAAGAAAAATAAGCAATCTTGACGAAAGATGTCATATTTTACACTGGTTTTGCTGTTATTAATTCTTTGGAAGGAAAAATTCCAATAAAAATTACCGAAAATACATATGAAAATATAGAAAGACATACAGAATTTTTAATATGTGTGTGTGTGTGTGTGTGTGTGTGTGTGTGTGTGTGTGTGT
>NC_068999.1:1782195-1784791 GCF_001194135.2 Octopus bimaculoides
ATATATATATATATATATATATATATATATATATATATATATATACGCATACATACAAAATAGTAAATGTGTATAAATGTACGTTAATATTTGCATAATATGCAACATATATATAAATATACAATTTTTACACATACACACATAAATATATATATACATTTATATATAAATACATATATATATATATAAATACATACACACACACACACACACACACACACACACACACACACATATATATATATATATATACATTTTTATATAAATACATATATATATATGTTATGCATATATATATATATATATATATAGATCATGTACATATATTCTTATATTGTATTATATTGTATAACATAATATTATATATATTATATAACAGAGAGTGGGGGAATAAATGCATATATCGATAATGGCTAATATGTGTGTGCGTAATTATGTTATGTGTGTGTAAACATTTATCTATATATACATATACATTTATGTATATGTATGTATATATATGCAATATATATACATACATATATGTATGTACATGTATCTATGTGTGTAAGTACGTATGTATGTATGAATGTATCTGTGTATGTATGCACACATTCAGACAAAGATACCGACGTACATCGAGATATACACTCTATGTCACCCACATTTACTTTGTTATCGTTTCTGATTATATCCAGAAAGCTGCAAATATAATGATTATGACATATAACGATATTCCATACTTAACAATTTGCCGATTCTTTTATTTTTAGAGAAGGACTCAAAATTTCATTTTCTATACATGTAGTGACATCTGTCGTGAAAAAAAAAAGAAAGAAATAGCTAACTGCCATTATACTGACAGACTTCCCCATATCCCCGCCATTTGCATTCAATTTCTTTCTTAGAATGATTCTCAGCCTCTCTCTTTTTACATACTTGCTTTCTTTCTCTCACTCTTTCTCCCTCTTTCTCACTCTGGATTTTTCTGTCTTCCTGTGTTTTTCTACCTAAATGTTTGTCTATGTAGGTGCATATATGTGTGTGTATGTGTGTGTGTATACATACATATATATATACACTTTTATAACATAAAGACAGAGAGAGAGAGAGAGAGAGAGAGAGAGAGATTGAGAAAGAAAGACAGATCAATCTCTCCATCTGCTGATCCTTCTCTCATTTTCTCTCATTGTCTTCCTTCCGTACAATATGGAAGATGTATGTATTTATCGTATGTTGAGTGTAGGTGTGTGTTCATTATGTGTCTGTGTTTCTCTCCTTGTCCCTATATCACTTCAAAGTCCCTTGCTCCTAAGAAACTAGCAATGAAACTGCGGAAGACTGCCCAGCTGCGTTTGCGACGGATTGAACAGCAACCAGTTTCCTTTACATCACATACGCGGATTGTCTAACAAACCGAGAATTAAAGAGTGAAATAATCCTTCCGTTATGTCATATGTAATATAAATTAAAAAGTCTTTGATGATACCATTGCACGTAATTAACAAACAATTAATAATCTGTGGCTGTTAGAAATCTGAAAACACTCATTAAGGGAGTTAACTTCAATAAGATCAATTAATTAAAGCTTTTAGAGTATTTAGACTATGCGGATGGCTGAACGCATGATGACGCCTCTGGGACCGCTAACCCGGGATGACTCCAGTCCCGTAAAGCAGGAGCATGGAAATTCATTTTGTCCTTATAAACTAAATGGTAAAATCCGCAAGCATGTTTTGCTCTTATTAGATGTTATTAGCGAAACTAAGAGTGATATAAATGCGTGTTCGCGTGTACTCGTTCGCCAGAGTATGTCTGTCTGTCTGTCTGTGTGTCTGTGTGAATTCTTCTTTTATCATATTTCACTTCCGTGCTTCCATCCATGCGACTGCGGTCATGGTGGAGCATTTCAAGACGATCGCATTATTTACCTTTAAGCCTGCTGCTTACGTTTTGGCCCCTTTTGTGCGACAATCAGAAAGATGTAGTAGACTTAAAAAACACAGAGATATGTACATATATATATATATATATATTGAGTGTGTGTATATCTATATATACGTGTGTGTGTGTGTGCGTTTCTATTTATATATGTATACGTATATATACATCGTAGTTGTCGCTGTTTGGCTTGCATAGATTATTTTTAGCTTAGCAAAGCTTAGCATACGCCAGTAAATGTATTCTTTTGCTGGTTGCATATAAGAAATGCGTTCTTACTTAGCAGCGAACAGCTAATTCGGTGTTTCTTTGTGATGGAGTGTAACCACGCAGAAGAAAATGTCTTAAACGGTGTCTGATGACAATTCTCAGAGGGCAGATCGATGTGACTGTTACACAGTCTATAAGGAGAATATCTTCTCTAAGACAGTTGGTACACCAGCCACCAGCGAAGGAATTTCTACATTGAATTGTATAAATGCGTTTTATATGAGTATGTGTATAAATATGTGCGTGTGCTGTGTAGGTATTTGTGTATGTATAGGTATAGTATTATTCTCATTAAATTCATATTAGCACACCTATCCATCAGAAACACGTGTCGGGTTGGAATTTAATGTCTATGTGCGTAAGAGAGAGAGAAAGAGTAGATATGTGTGTGTATGTGTGTGCGTGC
>NC_068999.1:1786836-1787806 GCF_001194135.2 Octopus bimaculoides
CAAATATATATATATACAAATATATATATATATATACAAATATATATATATACAAATATACATATTTATACATACATATACCTAAATATATATATACATACATACCTATACACATATATATATACACACACACACACACACACACATATATATATACACTCTATGGCTCTCAACCTACAAGGTTTTCTTTCTCCCAATCTCCTATTCTCTCTCTCTATCTATCTATCTATCTCTATCTATTTCCCTCTCTCTCTATCTGCATTGTCATATCTATCAACAACTTGCCAAATGATAGACGGACCGACAACCTTGTTCGAAATGACATGCCGCCATATTGTTTCGTAACAGAACAAAATACGGAGGAAAAGATTAAAATTAAAAATAAAAGAAAAGATACACTAAACAAAATAAAAAACAAGTACAATTGATGAATGAAAAAAAGTGAAATAGCCCAACACATTGAAGCTGAAATAGTAATAGAAGCTGCGAAATTGGAGGGAAGAAAAACACTTTGCATAGAGTGGATATCAAAGAAATTGAGAAAACCGTGAAATGTGAGGATCGAAGTAGAGAGATGAAGAGATTTTAAAAGACAAAAGTGACAATCAATCCTGTGATAATTGGTGCATTTGGCACCGCAATTAAATTGCTACCTAAAAGGCTGAAGGATTCTGGAACCGACAGCCGCATGGCCGACCTGCACAAAAGTGCCGTTCTCTATTCCCACAAGATTTTTAGATTTAAGGTGACTTATCACCAAACCTCAAAATAAAATCCCTGCTAATAATAATAATAATAATAATAATAATAATAATAATAATGTCCTGATGCAAAGAAAGAAAGAAAGAAAGAAAGAAAGAAAGAAAGAAAGAAAGAAAGAATGCGTTTACGCTAAAAAATATCTAAAGACGAATAATTTTTCCTAACCTTTGGCAGAAAAGTGGATGTTCAAATATTTTGAAGTTATCTA
>NC_068999.1:1787816-1790843 GCF_001194135.2 Octopus bimaculoides
GAAAAGTGGATGTTCAAATATTTTGAAGTTATCTATGGGTGAAATAAATTCAAAAAATAATAATTTTGTCGTCATAAGTATTTATAAGCTTCGAAAGAAAGGGAAATAATTCAACACTGAAACTCGAAGCAGATAAAGCTATGAGAATAGCTAGTAAATATTAGATAAAAACATTTTTCGATTGAAAAAGTCGATGTGGGTTCGTGTCCAAAAGGATTTTCAATCTAACGCTTACACGCTAATTTTTATAGATTTATCTGCATCGAGTTTCACCGTTCCAAAAAAAAAAAGAAAATGCTTTCAATTCCACATGGTATTGCTGGAAGAATATATGTTGTAACAAAAGCTCTGCACACGCATGCATCTTCGCTGCCAACAACAATCATTAACAGCATTACTTTTTTTGCCACAAGGGCAACAGATGAGTGAACGTTGTAAAGACAAACTTCAAAAATCGTGGAGGTTTAAGTAGAATCAATCATGGAAGTACAGCAACGGAAAATAACCGACATACAAAAGGAATAAGTAAAAATAAATGCATAAAAGTGTGGATATCGCTGAAATTCCTTGTAATTTTGTTTGATCTGTTTGGCAGAGGATTTCAAAGAATTCACTCGATGCTCGGGTTTTGTTCTTTGGAAACTACAGGAATTATTAAAGGATCAGCGCTGAATCATTTGGACAGGGGTCGAAGTTGAAGTAACGGATGGATCGAGTGTAAAATAAAGGGTGAAGGGGTTGTTTGGGGGGGTGAGGGGGGCGTTAGGCGAGCAGGTTTTTGGTTTGATTTTATGAGAGGAATTTTGTAAAGGGATTGATGTGTGCGTGTGCGCGTGTGGTTGTGTGAACGTGTGTCTGTGTGTCTGTCAGAGGAAAGTGTGAGAGAAATATAACAACATAGTGGGACGTGAGAGAGATGAAGGAAGGGGTGGAAATATGTGGCTGATTAGGATTGAAGGGGGATCTGGACGGGTGAGAGTAAGAGTGGGGTAGATTACGTTGATAGCTTGAATTAAGTGCTGCCGCGACGTAGCTCTTCTTTCTCTAAGGGTATGGAGGTTGTTGTTGTTGTCGGTGGTGGTGTTGCTAGTGGTGGTAGCGATAGAGGTGGTAGTTGTAATAGTGGTGGTGCTATTCATAGTGCTGGTGGGGGTTGTAGGCTGTGGACAAGGTGGGGCACCGCCAGTTTTATACGACTCAGCTCCCCTGTCTTCAAACTAAATAAAAATATTAGAGAGAGAAGTAGTATCAATGTCGAATTGCAATCTTATATTTTACTGACCGGAATGTATTATGAGAACGCCAAATACTGCGGTATTCGCCTTAACAGATCCTCTCATATAGATGTACGGTGCAAAGAGGACACACATACATCGTAGGGGACGATATATATGTATATATATATATATATAGTCTGGTATGGGTACTGGAACTCTCACATCAAATGATTTCAGCGTACTGCTCTTCCTCAGAATCAAGCGTCCTTTTTATTCTATATATCGTTGGGAGCGAGATTTGGCTGGCATGCGGGGAGCGGGCGTTTGCCAATTAGGAAGCAAAATACGTTGAAACCACGTGATTTAGCTCTTCTAGCACCCATGCTGTATGGTTCTCGTTCGCTACGATGTGTGTGTTCACTTAACACTGTATGTCTATGTGACTGGATACCTCATGGCGAATAGTCGCAGTATTCGGCGTTCCAATAATATATATATATGAACACAGACGCATATACACACAAAGATATATATATATATATATATATATATATATATATATATATAAATGCATATACATACATACATACATACAAACACACACACACACACATACACACACACACACACACACACACACACACACACATATATGTATATATATATTTGCGGCGCGCGTTTATGGCGAAAAGTGATGCATGCATAGACGTTTCTTTAAACAAATGCGTCACAATACAATAAATATGGCGCTATATTTTTCTGTTATTATAGTTTAATACAGCCATCTTCTAACATGATTAGTAAAATCTCTTCATTTATTAAAAATATTACGAATATAAAAGCGTAAAACATTTTGTAAATGAAAAATAAAATGGCGTTTCTTCTAATTCACGAAGCAATATTAAAAGATTAGAATATTTTCGCCTTAAGATAATCAGAAATTAGTTTATAAGCAGTTTTCCATTTCTTTCTAATTGCTGCAATAAAATAACAATAATAATAATAATAATAATAATAATAATAATTATGGTAATAGCAACAACAACAATAAAAACAACAAGTGCTGCAGCGAGAAAGACAACAGCAGCTGCAGCAGTAGAAAAGAATAAGGTTGAGGTGGGAGAGAAGGAAGGAAAGATAGGAGGAAGGGACGAGGAGGAGGAGGAGAAGAAGAAAATTTCATTTGCCACTGGAGCGCTGGGTGACAATGACATTACAAATAGAGGTTTCACAGGTGGTTTATATAAAACAGGATGAGGATTGATTAAATAATAATAATAATGATAATAATAATAATAATAATAATAATAATAATAGAGGGACGCGTGGCAAGAAAGTCTACGCGATCCTGTATCGTGAGGAGGGTGGCTAGGTCTTTTCTCTTCAGTTTTTATGTCACTGCAAGAAGTGATGTTGGCTGTGTCCTCTCGTGTTGATGTTGTTTCGAAGGAGTCGTGTGTGCATAGGATTGTTTGTTTCATACATATATGCGCGTGTGTGTTCGCGCATGCGTGGGTGTATGCGAAATCCGACTTTGAATAAATATACATGCATACATATAAACATACACACACGCACACACACGCACATATATATATATATATATATATATATATATATAAGATGCAAAAGGATACACATACATGCACGCCTATATAGATAGACACGAACATACATACAAACGGACATACATACATGAATACATAGTCTATGCTTCTGTATACGGAAAAAGAAATGTCTAAAAAATATAACGTAGTTTATATCTATGTGTGTGTGTGTGTGTGTGTGTGTGTGTGTGTGTGTGTGTACG
>NC_068999.1:1790853-1791054 GCF_001194135.2 Octopus bimaculoides
GTGTGTGTGTGTGTGTGTGTGTGTGTGTGTGTGTGTACGTCTTTGTGCGTGTGTGTGTGTCTGTGTGTTGGTCTACCTCTCTGTGCGTGTGTATGCATATTAGTATATCACTGCATCTCGATACATTAAATATATACACGTACATATATATGTGTGCGTGTGCGTATACACACATACATATATATATACAAATATATATAT
>NC_068999.1:1791341-1791731 GCF_001194135.2 Octopus bimaculoides
ATATATATATATATATATATATATACGTGTGTATATAGACTTACATGCGTGTATGCATATAAACACATACACACGAACGTACATAAATACACGCATACACATGCATACGTACTCATCTATGTATGTATGCATGAATGAATAAATGTATGCACGTATGTAAAGGTGCAAACGCATGCATACATGCAGGCATAATTCACATATATGCAAATGAGATGGGTTTAGCAACGACTTACAGGACAACGTATTACATGTATGTTTACACCTGTATATATGTATGAAATTGAGTGTATATATATATATATATAATATATATATATATGTGTGTGTGTGTGTGTGTGTGTGTGTGTGTGTGCGTGTGCGGGTAAATATATACATATTCTGTATATATAT
>NC_068999.1:1791741-1793779 GCF_001194135.2 Octopus bimaculoides
TGTGTGTGTGTGCGTGTGCGGGTAAATATATACATATTCTGTATATATATATATCTATATATATATATATATATATAATATGTGTGTACAGGACGTCACCAACAGTAAACAACATGAAATACGCAAATAACGAGAAAATGGAAAACAAGTCAAGTACGACCCTTTATCATTTGTCGGCTGTCTATCTACTCCCCATGTCAAGCAATCAACGACAATATGAGTCTTCGAAGACATAAATACCAAAATAAAATGTGGTATTTATGGAGGGTCAAAGTTAGAAACAAAAACAGGACTGTGGAGACATACAGGGAAACCGAACGAAAACAAACATGGAGTGTCAATAGACCTGAACGAGGGGAAAACAGTGAACGCTGAAAGAGATATTTGCTTTGAAAAGAGAAAAGACAGAAAAGAGAGATAAGGAACGTCCAGTCCTTAGAAGGTCCGTGTAGGAAAGAAAGATGGTCATGTGAGGAAAAGAAAGAGGACAATGGTCATGTGAGGAAAAGAAAGAGGGACAATGGTCATGTGAGGAAAAGAAAGAGGGACAATGGTCATGTGTGAGCAACGAGAGAGAGAAAAGAGAAAAAGGGAAAGAGAGAAAGATAGAAAACGGTGAAAGGGAGAAAAGGGGACTTCGAGAGGATGGGGGATAAAACAGTATTGAGTAGAGATACACATATATAATCAAAACAGCTCGTTGTAAAGTCTCAAGAAGAGATCAGAGTAATAACTATACGAATAAGTAAACTTAATCGCCACATCAAAGTGTCTGTTCGGGCCCACCGTGAGCAATATATGTTGTATATAAAAGGTGCAGCGCCGCACCAATAACGAGCTGGCAGAAGATCTGCCTGAGGCTAAACTAGCAGCAATATGGAACAGCCATTTTGAATGTGGCATATATATATATATATATATATATATATATATATATATATATATAAATTATTTGTACCGAGGATTAGAGAGCATATTAACCATGCTGACCATGAAATCATTAATGATATACGACTAAACCTTTTTTTAAGGAATTTATTGTATGTACATTCCCACGATTACGGTGCCTGTGTATATGTATTGAAGTAGTTTGACTTTTGAGTCCCATTACAGCGTGAGGCGTTACTTAATGTAATAGTCCTTAATAAAAAAAATTATTTTATATTTAAGGAAAACAATTATATATTTTGTATTAATATTTTCCTCAACTGGTTTTCCACGCTGGCTACTTGAGAAATCTTATATAGAATTTATCCTTGTATTTTCTCTATACACATGTATATTAATAGAACCATCTACTCACAATCCACTTAGGATCGTATGGTTGTAAGTGCGATTACTGGCAGTGCGTTGTGTCCTTGAGCAAGACACTTTTATTTCACGTTGCACCAGTCCAGCTTTGTCACATTCTGTCACGCCGAATCATCCAGAAAACTACATTATGAGTACGGCTCTTCTACGGAGTGCTCAGCCACTTGCAAGTTAATTGCACGAGCAGACAAGTGACAGTATTCTTTTACGCTTTTATTCTTTTACTTGCTTCAGTCATTTGACAGCGGCCATGCTGGAGCCCCACCTTTAGTCAAACGAATACACACAAGGACATATTCCTTGTAAGACTTATACTTATTTGCTGAACCGTTAAGTTACGGGAACGTAAAATCACCAACTTCAGTTACCAAGCGATGGTGGGGGACAAACATAGACACACAAACACACACACACACACACACACACACACACATACACACACACACACATATGCGACGGGCTTCTTTTAGTTTCCGTCTACCAAATTCACTCACAAGGCTTTGGTCGGCTCGAGGCTAAAGTAGAAGACACTTACCCAATGTGCTACGCAGTGAGACCGAGCCCAAAGCCTAGGTTGCAGGAAAGAAAGCTCCTTACCCCACAGCCACACCAAGATAGATAGATAGATAGATAGATAGATAGATAGATAGATAGATAGATAGATGCAGGAAGATAAAAAGGGTGTTAGAAATGTTACATATATATGTGTGTAATACATGTGTAAATA
>NC_068999.1:1795063-1796279 GCF_001194135.2 Octopus bimaculoides
CCACACACTATATTCCTCTCTCGTCCACCTCATATACTCGTTATCTGCTGATTAGGTTTCTATTCTCACCCACCAGGGAGTCACAAACATGGCGTTTGTTCTTTGTAATGACGGCACAGTTTCTTGGTGATTATTTGGTTGAGATGGTTGGTCTTGCTTATGTAATACGCACTTATCTACATACGCATATGTATCTGCACACACCTGATACATATGTTTCAACAAACATGCCTACACGCATACTCTAACAGTGTCTACAATAATCAATAAGTATATGTACGTATGTATGTATGTATGTATGTATGCATGTATGTATACAGGCAGACAGGCAGACAGGCAAACAGACAGGCAAGCAGACAGGCAAACAGACAGACAGATAGATAAATAGATAGATAGGTCGATAGATGTTCCTAGCTAAGCTATATATTTGTGCAGCTGATGATAGCTCTGCATTTAAATTGATGTAATGATTGCATTGTTCAAGTCAATGGCGCCACTTGAAACAGTCGTACTGCATCACTACTTGATATCCTGTTGCTTGTTTTTACTATTTTAGTCATAACGTCCTATTTTTATTACCACTTTAACTCTCCGCAAAAATCCCAAATTTTATTTAATTTGCTTTGCGAGAAGGACTATTTTAACAAAATCGTGTCTTATCCCCACCTTCAAAACGTGGAGTAGATAAAACAAGGGACAACTGATGAAGGGATTGTTCTTTATGTTGCCTGTCTCCTTCGTTTCTCTATATGTTTCTTTCGTTGTCCGTGTCTTTGTTTTATACATGTTCTCGTTTGTCATTTTGTTCACGTTTTTTTACGTCCTGTACCCATATATACATGTATATATACATATATGTAGCTATATACATATATGTAGGTATATATGCATACATATTATTTATATGATATATATATATATATTTCAAGTAAAATATATTTTAACAGTCAAACGATTTATGCAACGAAGTCCTTTGTTTTTATTGTTGTTGCAAGCTTTATTCAGTTTCTGTACGATATTTACTCTGATTAATGCTTATATCATGGTTGTCTTTATATTCTTTTATATTCTCTTATTTTCCTTGATTTCCGACTATAACTCGGAAACGTAGAATCTGTACTAAGGATTTCGTTACTTTTAAACTTCCAATAAAACATTACGTGTATCCATATAAATATATATATGGAGAGAGAGAGAGAGAGAGAGAGAGAGAGAG
>NC_068999.1:1798883-1800183 GCF_001194135.2 Octopus bimaculoides
ATTGGTATAAATGTGTGTGTGTGTGTGTGTGTGTGTGTGTGTGTGTGTGTGTGTAAGGTTTTGAAAATGTTAAATTATGATATTTTTTGAACGATATTTTTTTATAACTTAAGTCAAATCTCCGCAAAGGTCAGAACTATCTATAAGGTTCCATTAACCTTTACATATACATGCATTTATATTATACTTTTATACACTCATGCAAAAGTATGACACATGTATGAGTATATATATATATATATATATACATAATACATTTGTGTTTATGTCTCTCTGTTCAGTGTTCTCTTTTTTGGTTTTCATAATTTTTTTCTTTTTAGTCTTTGATAAAGTCTATCACACAAAATGTTAAATGTTTTACCGCTTCTTCATTTGGAGGATTTTATCTTTGCTGTACACTCGTTTGGTTATTGCTTTTCGCTTTATATTTCAACATTTCTTCAGACGTGTACTTTCGCACGCTTCTCTACGTGGATAAGGAAGAAGGTATAAAATTAGATATATGCATGATGCGGGTGGTTAGATAGACAGGTAAATGGGTCGATAGATCGATAGACAAACAGGTCGATATATAGATAGGTAAATATTAATATACATATACACAGATATACATTCATATAAGCATACACACACACAAACATATATATGTATGGATATGTGTGTGTGTAGAAAATAAAGGAATTCGCGAACGCAGGAAGGATGAAAGTACAGCTTATAGAATCGGATAAATACCCTTTAGAAGTTGGAACAAAAAATGGCCAGCGAATCTCCGCAGGGAACTGAATTCTGCACTTCGATTCACCTAAGGCCTTAACGCCATCTTTGGCGCTGTTTTCCAGGTTTTCTTTATTTCTCCGTAGCTTTCGTCTTCCCCTCACTTTATTTCTCACTTTCTGTCTCACTTTTTGTCTCACTCTCTTCTCATGTTGCTTGCTTTAACCTTCCCCACAGAAACCACTTTCATCACTCAAACTCATAAGGTATGGTTAATCATTAGTCATCTACTGGATTTTCAAATATATCTCTGTCCAATACCCTCATTTCGGAACTGACTCTCCTTTCAATAATATATTCCTTCGTTCCATTTTATGTTTTATTTCTTTAATTTTACTTTCAGATTTTGGTGTAAGATTCTTTTTTCAAGTAAACGTTCCTCAGCACCGTATATTAGGTAAATCTCCAAGAGTGGGCGGGTGGGCGCATGCGTGCATCCACACACAAAGGAACATAGATTATATATGTATGTATAGATAGTCATATATATGTGTGTATATATACATATACATATATATATATATAT
>NC_068999.1:1802584-1803413 GCF_001194135.2 Octopus bimaculoides
TATATCATATAGATAGATAGATAGATAGATAGATAGATAGATAGATAGATAGATAGATAGATAGATAGATAGACATGCATTTTTGTATGTATGTGTGCATGGATGTGTACATACATGTACATAATAAATCCTGATGAATAGAAACACTGAACACTGCTACACAAAACGTAAAGTAAAGTTAAATACAATAATGGAAGATTTGAATTTTCAGTTGTTGTTTACTCCGAGTTCCATATTGCTGTCTTTCAAAACAAGATTTCGCAGCAAGCTTTAAAATTTCTACAGCGCATTTGTCGAATCGTATCGCCGTCGTTTCACCCTGAAAAAGCAGACAAACCTACATAAAATATATATTTATTTAGATGCTAAGAAATATTGTGTCTTATGCAGTGAAATTTTATTCTTATTTATTCATTGAATATAGCACTATTAATTCAATACCAACATAATTCCTATTAAAAATGTTCGCTAAAGCGAGCGAAAAGCATGTTCTTAAGAAATTGAAAGAATTCAAGACAGATTGATAGAAGAGAGTACCATGGCAACGAAGAACCTCAAAGGAAACTCCACCATGCCATCGGACACATTGTTTGCACTGATATCACTTTCATGAGAAATGTAGTCTTTGAGAATGTAATTCTAATGAATCACAGAAATTTTGCCAGATACGACACTGACGGTCTGCGTTTTTCTCTTTCTTACAGACTTCTCACACACTTGCAGACACGTTTTCAAACACACCGACTCTCCCTTGCTTTCTCTTTCTCTCTCCCCCTCGAACCCGCTCTCTCTCTCTCTCTCTCTCTCTCTCTCTCTCTCTCTCTCTCTC
>NC_068999.1:1803577-1804741 GCF_001194135.2 Octopus bimaculoides
TATCTATCTATCTATCTATCTATCTATCTATCTATCTATCTATATATATATATATATATATATATATATATATCTTTGTACCAGCTGCGTGCTGGGTCGATCTAAACGACTGGCTCCCTCCCCAAAGATGTCGGGCCTTGTGCCTAAATTAGAAAAGAATGAGCTCTCCTGTTGCTTCCTTCCACCAAATTCTACAAGTAAACTCGATATCTTCACCATTTACGTAACTGCTGCACTTCTACACTCTTGGTGATGTATTCCACACAGTACACATAATAAACACACACACACACACACACACACACACACACACACACACACACACACATGTACACACAGATACACGTATATGCAAATGTGTAGAGATATATAACGCAGCAAAGGCTCACGCAGGGAACATACATAAACGGCGGACGCAATGTGACACGTAAGAGAGACATTTCTCTATTGTATGGGGACATAAAATACGTAACGCGGAGTTTTATGTATGCAAAGCATAGCATGAAGGTCCGTGCCTCTCTCAATATATATATGTATGTGTGTGTGTGTTTATGTGTGCGTGTTCGTGTGTAGATGTGCGTGTTTGTTAGTATGTTCGTGTATGTGTGTGCATGTGTCTGTATGTGTGAGTAAGCATGCCTGATGTATGTACGTCTGTATATGTACATATGCATGCGGACACACGCACACATACAGAGACACAAACAGACACACACACACACACACACACACACACACACATATATATATATATAGGTATGCGTGTGATCGCGCTCAAGAGAGAAAGAGAGAGAGAAACAATGAAAAGAAGAAAAGAAGAGAGAGAGCGAAGGTGGTAAGACCGCATAAGACATAATGAATGAGAGATAACGAAAGAGAAAGAAAGGAAGTAAGCAATTGAGAAAGAAGGAAAGAAAAAGGAAGAAAAGTGCAGAGAATGAGAGAGTGATTCCCCACCCCCCACCCCACGGCCACCAGCAGAAGTTCAAAGAGAAAACGTAAGCAGAGAGTCCATCCCCGACCCTCCGCTGTGCGTCGAGCAAACTTCGTCTTTGATATATTCCCCAATAAACTGTGAGGTAGGACGGTTTAATTAAAGGTTTGACTCCAGAGGATTCAGACGCAGCTAGAGAGAGAGAGAGAAGCGAAGGAGATATTACAGGC
>NC_068999.1:1806491-1810507 GCF_001194135.2 Octopus bimaculoides
ATATATACATATTTATTTATTGCCCACAGAGGGCTAAACACAGAGGGGACAAACAAGGACAGACAAAGGGATTAAGTCGATTACATCGACCCCAGTGCGTAACTGGTACTTATTTAATCGACCCCGAAAGGATGAAAGGTAAAGTCGACCTCTGTGGAATTTGAACTCAGAACGTAACGGCAGACGAAGTACCGATAAGCACTTCGCCCGGCGCGCTACCGATTCGGCCAACTCGCCGCCTTAATCGCGATTAAATATTAGGTTTAAAAAAAAAAAAAAAAAGAGAGGAAACCAAAGGCTGCCGGTTCGCCTCGAACTCACGTCTAATGTAAACATGCCAGGTCTTTAACCACTGAACCAAAGAACGCTACCGAATATATAAATTCATTTTAGGAATTTTATTCATACCAGAGAAAATTTGTGGTGGACAGCATGAGAATTTATACGTTTGTGATTTAAACATATATTTAATATATATATTCCAATACGAATTCATTTTCAACAATGCGCGCGCGCGCGTATACACATACGCACTCCCGACTATCTGTGTATGTATTTATGTAAATATTTATGTATGTATTTATATCTGTGTGTAGGTGAGAGAGAGAGAGAGAGAGAGAGAGAGAGAGAGAGAGAGAGCGATTGTGTATGTGCTTGTATAGGTATGTGAATTTGCATGTATAAACATCTGCACTTATGTTGTCGTATATACACACATACATATACACACACACACACACGTACACGTATATACATATCAGCGTCCATGTTTGCGTGAGTTACATGTGTTCCTTTTGCCTATTCATGCATATTCAATGTGTTTGTTTTAGCTGAGTATGCATGTATATATGTATGTATCAATGATATATATATGTATATACATATATATATACATATATATATACACACACACATATATATATATATATATATATATGTGTGTGTGTGTGTGTGTGTGCGTGTGTGTGTAAGCGTATCTTAATATGTGTGTATATATATGTACATATATAAGCACACAAACACTGTACATGAATTCGTGTGACTATAAACTTGTGTGTGTGTGTGTGCACAGATGTTGTTATCCAGCGAATTCTTGCTGCTAGGACCAAAAGGATTGGAAAAGTATCGAATAACATGATGAATTGCAAAGCATTCCAATGACTGATGCATTATGGGTTATGTCACGCAAACCAACCGCTTCCGGTTAATGAGCACAGCAACCCTTCCGTGGCTGCCATCATGCTTCTGTGTGTGTTTGTGACCGCGAATGTATTAACGTATGTGTGTGCTTTCGTATATCTGCGCATATTCAATTGCTCATGTATATACGTGATTTGTGTGTATGTGTTTATATGTGCATGTCATATGTATGTATGTATGTTTGTATTATGTATGCATGTATGTATATTTTGTATATAGCTGATGTGTGCATGTATGGATGCATTAACTTGCTTTTGTGTGCATTTGTTTATATCGCCTGTTTGTGTATGAAGTTGTGGTATGCAAGTATATGCCGTGTGTGTATGTATTATGTATTGTCTTTACGCCTGTTTCTGTGCGTGTATGCATCTAATTATCTAAAGTTGTGAATGTATGGCTCTGTATTAATGTACGTATATGTGTTTTTGTAGGTGGCTGAGTTGTGTACATGTATATCACGTGTATGATGGTATGTGTGTGTATATCAGTTTGTGAGTATATGTTTTTATATGTGACTTCGGTGTGTAGATTCTCATGGTCTGTATGGCGGTGTATGTTTGTGTATGATTCTGTGTTGCGTGGTGTTACGTGAGATGCTTGTGTGATGCGTGTTGGTAGCGTATGTCACGTGTGTAGAATGTGTGTTGGAAACTATACGTGTTTATATTTGTGTACCTTGTGCGTGTGTGCGTACATGTGTGAGTGTGTGAGCGTGTGAGATAGAATGTGTATAGTGATTGCGTATTGTGCTGTATGTATATGTATCTGGGCTTGATATAACATGTGTATGCGTGTTTGGAGAATGTGAGTAGTGTTTGTGTGTTGTGATGTGTATGTGTGTGTACCAGTAGATGTTGCCGCGTGTGTAAAAGAGAGATTGTATATATATATATATATATGTGTGTGTGTGTGTGTGGTTATCAGCGTGTGTATGTATACACACTTACGTTTTAGAATATGTGTCTGTGTTTGTAGAGAAGGTGCGTGTGTGTATGTGTGTATGTCTGTGTGTATGTGAATGTATGTGTGTGTGTGTGTGTGTGTGTGTGTGTGTGTGTGTGTGTGTGTGTGTGTGTGTGTGTGTGTGTGTGTGTGTGTGTGTGTGTGTGTGCTTATGGTGCTTATGGTGCTTATGGTGCTTATGGTGCTTATTGGCGCTGCCATAGGAGTATACCTGAGAATGTAAGCAGAGTTGACAAATATCTGAAGAAACACTGTTGACCAATTTGTGTCGCACTAACGTCAGATCTAAAGCTTGGAATTTGTGAGACTGTACTACAGATACTCACCTTTAGAGCACACAATAATCTAATGTATTACACTTCACGGCATTGTATAACATTATTTACCTATTATATTATGTTATATAGAAACAACAACGTTACGGTAGATTATGCTACACCTCATCACACTCTAATGCTTTACCCTTCACTGCACTCGTTGCCGTTACACAAGACTACAGTACAATATAATTAAAGTTACTCAAGCCTATATTGTGTAATATTAATTACACTACATTTCATTACATAATAAACATTATGCGAAGCAAATAAACATTGCAATACACAACTCTACACTGCTCTACTGAATATTACTCTTCTCGAAGTCAAGGAGCTGGTAGAATCGTTACCGCCCCAGACAAAAAGGCCGATAATAAAATGTACCAGTAAATCACTGGTATCGATATAATTGATTAACTCTTTTCCGGAAATTGCTGGCCTTATGACAAAATTTGAGATCTATATTGCACTTTACAACACTATTTTGTGCTGTGTTCGCGAGCAAATGATTTCAATTTATGTTGCTCTAGTTCGTTGAGGTGGCAAAAACGTGTAATATGGTAAGGACGTGACAGGACTATCAAACAGGTGATGGACGGTGGGTGCGCTTAAATAAACTAACGGAAGGGAGCTTCTAGATTGATAGGTCATAGCCCCACCTGGTGTCGGAAGCGTTTTGGCGAGCGTGATAGCATATCTAAATGCCATGTTATCAAAACACTGCAGTGTACCACAAGTCATCAACACTACTAAAATCTAACAGTGCTCAACTGGTGCTTTCTCGTATTTTATCGACCCTGAAATGAAGAAAGGCAAAGTCGACCTCGGCGGAATTTGAACTCAGAACGTAAGGATGGACTAAATGGCGCTAAGCATTTTGCCCGGCGTGTTAACGATTCTGCCATCTCGCAGCCTAGATGATGATGATGATGATGATGATGATGATGATGATGATGATGATGATGATGATGACGACGACGAGAAGAAGAAGAACAAGAAGAAGAACAAGAAGAAGAACAAGAAGAACAAGAAGAAGAACAACAACAGCAAATAGGTACGTTTAGGATAAAAATTGATAAAGAAATTGATGTATCTAAAGGAAGATGAATTCTCAACAATATGGCGTCCTGAAGAACACATCGCACTTCTTAGTGAGTGGAAAAACGAAGAGGAGATGGAAGATAGGATGGAGGTAAAATAGAGAGAGAAAGCGAAGGAAGGTAAATAAGCCAGGAGATGGGAATGGAGAGGGATTGCTGTTGACGTAAACTGTTGGTTCAGCAGGCTTATCATGCTTATGTTTACCGCCATTTTCAATAAAAATAGAGCATTTTTTATGATTGGCAACCATTTTTTCTCATTTACAATATTGCTCTGTTTTATATGCATTGAGTTCAGCGAGGGCACATTTTTTTTCTTGCTTCCCTTCTTCTCTCAATCGCCCGTTCAATCTTCCTTTCCCTCTCTCTCTCTCTCTCTTGCTCTCTCTCTTTCTCACTCTCTCCTTTTATATACATATATATATATATATATATA
>NC_068999.1:1810955-1813188 GCF_001194135.2 Octopus bimaculoides
CGCACGCATGTACACGTATCCATCTCTATTTGCATATTATACATACACACATAGATACTTATACATACACATATACGTGTCCATGTACATACAGTTTACGTAGATGTGGGAGTGCGTGTGAGTGTATGTGTCTGCTGATAACTGTGAGATTGAACAATAAACAGAAACGCAAAAACGTAAAGTAAATCCCTCCTACAGAAGCACAAAGATACATTTATACCCGTTTATACACATGCACACACGCACATATATGTATGTATCAGTTCAGATATATATATATACCCGCCTGTACCTCAATCTTCTTAAATACATACTTTTATATAAACATAAGTACAGAAATATATTAATGTCTACATACATACATTTCTGTTTTGAATATATGCAAACTTTCACACACGTTTACGTCAAGCATATATAATACATATGTAAGTACATACATACATATATGCATATATGCTTATATATATGTGTATATGATGTCGGTGTGAGTGCATGTGTATGTACGTATGTGCGTGTATATATGTATGTTTATATACACACACACACACACACACACACACACACATATACATATATATATATACACTCACATATATACATGTATATGTGTGTATATATACATACATACATACATACATAAACACACACACACACACACATACACACACACACACAGAGAGAGTTTATTCTCAGGCGCACGTATACAGAAATTAACGCATATATACAAACATCCGCATTTATATACGCTAAGTCCATATATTCATGCGTGTGTATATATACATCGCTTACACGCATACATTCATATATACATGCATTATATACATATCTACTTACACCTATATATGCATATGTTTGCCTGTATATAAAAGAAACCTGCATTCTGCCATACATAGAACCATACAAAGACGCAAGTGTATATGCATATGTATACAAAGTACTTATACATACTCTCATATAAACACACACATACACACACACACACACACAAGCATATACACGCTCTCAGGCATACGTACATACAAAATAAACAAAAAGAAAAGAAGACAAGTTTTGGCAAAGAATCTGAAAACTCAATTGTTTTTATAGATTCTGGGTTCATAAAAATGGCGGCTGCGATTGGTGAAGACTTTGGCTGTTGGTCACGAGGATGACGTAGTGGTGAAAGCGGCGGCGGCGGCGGCGGTGGCATCGCCGCTGAGAATGCTGGTAGTGCTGTTTTGTAGTTATCGTGAATGGTGGTGGTGGTGGTGGTGATGGTAGTAGTTTTGGCAGTGAGTTATGCTTATGGTGTTGGTGGTAATGATGTTGATGTTTTGGCGGTGGTCGTGGCGGTGGTCGTGACGGTGGGTGTTGTCGTGGTGTTGTCATCACTAAGGATATTGTTTTGGCGAACAATGTAGATTTTTGTTTGTTTATTGGTTTAAATTTTTTTTTTTCCAATTATCAATCACTTAACACATGCAATTTGGAGTGATTAATAGCCGTCTGCTAAATGGATCATTAATAGCATCAATCACACCATTCTCGAGGGGTACCAAGGGAGGGCCCTGTCCCTTCATCCAAATAAAGAAAAGGAAAATAGAAACAAGCCTCTTCTGTCTACATATGTAGCGTTAAAACTACGGAAGGAAATTAAAGACATAAAACTTAACTCGTAAGATGATTAAATGATAAACTATGGAAGAAAATCGATATGAAATTTACATTTTCCGTAACGCAATTGATTAACAAAGTTCGGAAAGAAATCGAAGACATTCTATTGGAAATATATATTTACATCATTGATATTACATTTAAGACTATGGTAAATATATTTGTATAGGCACAGGCGCGGCTGTGTGCTAAGAAGCTTGCTTCCCAACCACATGCTTCCGGGTTCAGTCCTACAGCGTGGCACAATGGGCAAGTGTCTTTCTACTATAGCCTCGGGCCGATTTGGAAGGCGGAAACTGAAAGAAGCCCGTCGTATATATAGATACATATATGTATGTGTGTAATTGTGTGTTAGTTTGTCCCCCTCACCATCTCTTGACAACCGATGCTGGTGTGTTTACGTCCCCGTAACTTAGTGGTTCGGCAAAAGACAACGATAGAATAAGTACCAGGCTTACAAAGCATAAGTCCTGGGGTCGATTGACTCGACTAAAGTTGGTGCTCCAGCATGGTCGCAGTCAAATGACTGAAATGAGTAAAATAAAAGACAAAAAAGGAAGTATATATATATATATATATA
>NC_068999.1:1813316-1818923 GCF_001194135.2 Octopus bimaculoides
CTGCCAGAGTTTCATGGAGCTTTAGGTGTTTTCGCTCGATAAACACTCACAACGCTCGGTCTGAGAATCAAAACTGCGATCCTACGACAGCGAGTCCGCTGCCCAAACCGCTGGGCCTCCACTATGTATATATATATATATATATATATATATATATATATACATATACATATACGTTGCGCCTCCACTATAAATATATGTGTGTGTGGTGGGGTGTTTGTGTAAAGAGAAAAATAATAGATAACATCTTTCGAAGTAGAAGAAGTAACATGTGCATAAAAAAAAGGAACCTAGTTTCCAAAGATCCTCACTCCTAAGTCAGTAGGGGTGATTACTCTTATGGCTGTAGTTGCTCTTGCTGCTCCCACTGTTGTTCTTGCTGTTCTCGTTGGTTCTCTGGCTGCAACAATTGTTCTTACTGTTGTGGCAATTATTGTTGATATTGCTGTTGTTGTTACGATAACTATCTTTTCTACTCTAGGCACAAGGCCCGAAATTTTGTGGGAGGCAGCCATTCGATTAGATTTACCCTAGTACGCAACTGATACTTAATTTATCGACCCCGAAAGGATAAAAGGCAAACTCGACCTCGGCAGAATTTGAACCCAGAACGGAAATACCACTAAGCATTTCGCCCGGCTAACGCCTTCTGCCAGCACTATCACTATAGTCATTATTTTGCCACGGCTAATATTTTTGTTGTTAGTGTTTTTGTTTTCGTCACTGTTATTACTATAATTGCTGCTCTTGTTTCCTCAGTCTCAGTTATCGCTGCAACAGTTGTTGTTGTTGTTGTTGTTGTTGCTGTTCCTTTTTTGTTGTATTTTTTCTTTTTTTTACTACAGTCGATGTCGTTATTGTTGTTGTTATTCGCTGGAATTCATTCTGAACTTAGTCATCTTGCATCAATTAGTTATTTCTCTGAGTTAACAACATTTAAACCACAGGAATTTCTAAACTTACCATAAACAAAATAAACACTACTACTACTATTACTACTACTACTACTACAAGTTGTAGGAATATAAGTTGTAGCAGCAGCAGCGCTAACAAGAAAACAATGGCTGTGTGTTTATTATATATACATTAAATGTAACCAAAACAAGATTTAATTTAAATATTTCGACCCAAAACAAAACACGAAAGTATTTTAATGAGAGATTAGTGCCAAAAATATAAAGCAGCTCTCTCGAAGTTTCATTCAATTTAGTTTCAGTCTATTTACTTATTTATTTATTTATACATTATAGAACGCTTATTCGCTGTTCTACCTATTTATTTATCTAGCTATCTGTCTGTCCGTCTCTCTGTTTATCTGTCTATATGTATGTCTGTGTGCGTACGTGTTCGTGTGTGTGTGTACGTAGGTTATATATTTGAATATACTTGAACATATAAACGCATACATACATATATAAATGCGTGCATATATGCATGTAATACGCTTGAATATTTGAATGTATTCATGTATGAATGTTTCTGTATATAAATGTATGTATTGAAGTATGGAGGTATTTATGAATGTACGCGTATATGTATGCATGGATGTTTGTATGTATATATGAACTTTTGTATGTATGAAGTATGTATATATATAATTATGTGTATTTCTTCTATCTTAATGAATAAAAATTCTTCTGGTAGAATAAATGGGTTAATAGAAACCAATGTAGCAAAGAACACAAAATAACTGTGGTTAGCTCCTGTTTTTAAGGCAGGAACTCCTTGAAATTTTGGGTATTTGAGTATATTTAAGAATTTAAGGATTGGAGAAAACGCATGTTATAATTGCATACTTTATTCCTACATATGTTTCAAAGGATTACAACCTGTGTGATCCATAGGGATCTTTGATATTAAAATTGTAACCTTCTCATCATATATATATATACAATTTAAAAATAAACGTATAGTAAATAAACATACGAAGATATACTAAATGCACAGGCGAACGAAAAACACAGGTCAAGCGCAATTTCGGCCATTATCGATAATATTGCTTCCACTCTGGAGGCACCGGCAAGAAACTTGCCGAGAATGGGACCAAAACACCAAGACTTTTTTTTATATTCTCTCTCTGATTATTTTCTCGTGTTCCTTTCTGTTGAAGAGCGTAGGCTCGAAATGTAAAAGACTTTGTCACCTTCCTGAGCGTTAAACTAATACACCTGTCTGTTTTTTACACACCTCGTCTTCTGTTTTTTTTGTAAACATATATATATCTATATATATATAGGTAAAAAAATTAATGAGTGCGTGCGTTACATAAATGATATTTTCAGGATTAAATAAAAATACAACAAACTCCCGTGTCTATAGTCCTTTAGGACAGTTTTCATTTCTCCTTTGCGTTACCCATTTTTGTTTTGTTTTATCTTGTCTTGCAGCCCTAAGGCTTTTTTATGTTGCATGTGTCTTATCATCGCCCGAAACCGTTATTCTGCCTATTGTTTTGCTCCTCATCTGTTCAATAATGGTCGCGTCTCGAATCCGTCTCGCTGAAACAAAAGTCACAGTAGAGAGAGACAATGTTCCCTTGTCTTATTCAGCTTCTAAGAGAGATGGGGGGTGGATTTAGATTATATAATTAACTCCCTTCTTTCTATCGGCAGAAATGTTTGTCTTTCGTTTCCATAGCATTTTTAGTGATTCGAGGATAACCGTGTTTTAGGATAATACCGAGGATAACTTGCACCACGCCAAAAACAAAAATAAATAAAATTCGCAATGACCCATCCACCATTCTTAACCCTTATGAAACTATTAAAGGTTTTCCTCTCAAAATTACTTCTGTACTAAAAAAAAAAATCTCGTCAACAAAAACTGTCCAAACTCAAGAAAGATACACTTTTCCTTGCGGTTAGTGTTTCTTGGATCCACGGGTATGGAACTCTGTGGAAACTAATCCGGTAATCTGAACTATGCTATTTTCAAACCGTTCTTCCCCCCTCAACAGTTTTCATTTTATGGCTTTGTTGATCAGCAACTAATCTTTACACTCGTATGATTGTTTGCAACGCACCTTCGTTCTTCGGGAAACATTTTCTTCGTATTTCTTTTGTGTTATAAAACCGCTGCCATGTAGGATGGCACTTTATGGGCTTTCAGATTTAGCGCTTATCGCCTATTTAGATTTTACTGATAATTAAAATGGTTTTCAAGTTAGTGAACCAGTCAGGTGTTGTTTCCAGTTTCGGGTAGTTTTTTTTTCCTTTCTTTTTCTATGAAAATAAATACATTTTCAAATTCTTTGTGTGCTTCTTAAATATTTCAACTAAACATTTCGGTTTTTATCATTTATCTTTGTGCCTGCCAGTGGTTTCTTTTGAGTAGTGCCAAGACTAGCTTCTTCTTGTGTTGATATAGCCTCATACGATTGTTCAAATGACTGTGTTTGTTGATTTAAACAATCTCTTACGTGCTGCGATTCCTTCATCAGCCATACTTCTCCCTACAATTCCAGTTCTTTGGCTGTTGGTGTTGCATTGATTTGTATTTTATTTTTACCCAGTTCTTGATAAGATCGTTTCAGAGAGAGAGAGAGAGTCTAAAGTTTTATTTTATTCAAAGAATCTTTGTCGCTTTTCATGCTAACTGTTGTTTGCAATCTAGCGAGGATCTTTCGCTTTTGACGTTCTTTGATTTCGGATACTTATTTATATTATTGTATTTTTATACTTTTGTTGTATTTGTCTATTCTTATTTTTTCAATTGACTCTTTTCATCGTGGATTTCAATAAGGATTGAGAGATCGATTTTGTTTTAATATCCCTCCTATGTGTGTAGATCTAACAGTGTTGCAACTTTGCTTTCCAGCAACGATGGTTGTTGAATGTATCATTTCGTTTCCCTGGCGATACTGATGGTCGTATCTGCTTTTGTTCGCTATTTGTGTTGCATGTTTTTATTGTTGTTACTATTTTAACGTCAAGTTTTTATCCTCGCGACCTACTTTTGCTTGTCCGTAGGAAGACCTACCATTCAATTTCTTTAATTGTTTTCCCGGTTAGATTATTGTCATATTCATGGTTTCCATCTTTAGAATATCGTATTCTTTTCTCGTATGGTTTGTTTGTGTTGCTCTGATTCTGTTTTGCTTGGTCGCTATTCTGTACAGGTTCTAAATTTTCTTCTTATACTTTGTTACTTTTTTCTTTTCCCATGTTGCATGTGCTAATTTTATCTTCCTGGTTTACCTTTTCAATAGTTTCTTATTTTTATAGTCGATTTTTTTTTCTTGTTCTCCTTCTTATTTTATTTCCAGTGCGTTTTCTTCCCTTGTTTGTTTTTAGAATTCTAATTCAATTCTGGTATCTTATTGACTTTTAGACTGTAACTTCTTAAGTTAGTCTGTGAGGATCCAAAGCTATATGGAGAACAAAGTTGTTCCTGCCCAAAATTTATACCATAACATTGATAAAATTTCATTTTGGGGAGATTAGAGCCGAGTGGAGCTAATATATGTATAAAGTATAGAAACGCATTCCTTCGCGTCAATTTTATTTTATTTTGTGAGATTTGATGCCATCGTAATACTGCCAGGTGCTTTCTGTGTGTTTTATTTGCTAGACGATTTAAACATGAGAAAGCTAGGTTTATCTTTCTATAGACAAAATGGTGCAGAGGTGAGTGACGATGTTCTATGGGTGTCGACAGAGACAGCGTAAGAGCCTCGTCTTTCAGTTGACATATCGTGGACAATTTTCGAAAGTTCTCCTCTTGACAATGTTAAAGTGGGGCCAAGAAAGTTCCCCTCCAAGGCTTCAAGTCCGGGCATGGTTATTTGTGGAAGACCAGCTGCCCCATCCCTCACTACTTCATGATTGTGAACTCGATGCTCTGACCACTGAGCCGTGGTCAGAGTTGGAAGAATGATAGAAGAGAAAATCAAGAATTTCGAAGATGGATGAATCTTACGAAGATGGATGAATCTTACGAAGATGGACAACATGGTAATTATAAACGGTGATGATGAGGAGGAGGAACAGGGAGACGACGACGACGACGATAACGATAATAGTCATGATGATGATGATGATGATGACGGGGCGGATGGGGATGATGAGGATGATGATGATGGTGATGATGATGATAATCATTATCATGTTGATGATGATGATGATGAAGTGAATGGAGATGATAATAATGAGGAAGATTATGACGACTACAACGAAGATGATGAGGAGGAGGTCGAGAGATGAGAAAGATGGCAACGGGGAAGAGAAGGGGAGAGGAGGGAATGATGATGACGGCGACGAAATAAAGGACGAGGGTGATGAAGGCGCCGAAGAAGATGGTGACGATGATGATGATGATAACGACGATGATGATGACGATGATGATGATGATGATGATGATGATGATGACTATGATGATGATGGAACTGTAATGGGTTGATGTCTTCAATGTTCTATTTACGTTCATTACATTTACAACCACTTCAGCTTAAAACGGTTTCAAACGTCTTCTCTGCAGCAATATACACCAGTTATACGCATTAAACATCCACATTGGTGTATATGTGGGCGTGTGTGCGCGCATTGGTATATACATATATATATGTGTGTGTGTGTGTGTGTGTGTGTGTGTGTGTGTGTGTGTGTGTGT
>NC_068999.1:1819516-1821776 GCF_001194135.2 Octopus bimaculoides
ATACATACATACATACATACATACATACATACACACATACATACATACATACATACATACACACACACATACATACATACATACATACATACACACATACATACATATATGCACATATACATACAAGCACGCTTATGTACACTTACATACAAACATTAACACACATACACGCTTATATTTATGTATACCTGTGACTGTATGTGAGCACAAACATACACAGACGCGAACGAGTATGCACACACATTTACACATATATAAATAGCTCTGTACATATGATTATATATCTGTGTGTATACGTATATATATATATATATATATACATATACATATATGTTTGTATGTATGTATATACATGAATGTATGAAGGCTTCATATATACACACATGCATGAATACGTACATATATACATATATACACACATACACACATACACACATACACGCATACACGCATACATGCATTCACCAATACAGCACATATACATACACAAATACTTGTATATATAAACACACGCTTATGCACACAGACACACACACACAGGGGCGCGTGCGCGTACACGCATGCACTAAGCGCTGGACCATGCCGCCGGTTTCTTTTCCTCATTTAAGCGTCATTTAAAAGCTTCCATTGTCTTCTGTCAGGTGAAGATAATCTCCATTTCCAATTCCAGAAATAATTTCCATTAGACTTCGTCACAAACCTCATACTTTGTCATATTAAGGCGACATATACATACACAAATACACAGACACACACACACGCATGTATACATTCATACATGAATATATGTATACATACTTATATGTACACACATATATATACACACACACACACATATGTATTTCCAGATACATGTACAACTGTGTACTTATACATAGACATTTCCATATATATATGTGTACGTGTTAGTATGTGTACGTCTGTCTTCGAGTCACGTTTTAATTTATACGCAATTTAAATCTATCCAATTTTCAAGCCGTCTGACGATTTTTCAAAAGGAACTTGTATAACGAATTTTATGATACCAGACACTTACCAGTTTCCGAAGTACTAAAATATACTTACACGTGTATACATGTATATTTATTTGTATACACACGCATACATAAGTATATACGAGGTGGGGGTACCCAAAAGAAACAGGAATTTTGCAATATTATTTTATTCATGTAGTTTTATATGTTTACACTTTTATCGCCTTCAAAGTATTCTCCAGTTGAAGCATATATATATATATGTAAGAGATATAAATACTAAAAATAATAATATGTTATTGTCCAGTATGAATAAAACACTGAATAAAGAGGCAGTGATGTAGTGAATAGTTTGAAATTTCGGTGGTTAACGGTAGATTCAACTGAAGAGGACCAATAGGATTCGTGCCAACGCACATGATCTGAAAGGGCTGAAACTGCTGTATTGAATTGTCCTTCATTCCTCTAACTGTCTTCGTAGAGGTAAGACAGAACTTTATATATATATATATATATATATATATATATATATTCTTTTATTCTGTTACTTGTTTCAGTCATTTGACTGCAGCCATGCTGGAGCATCGCCTGTCGTCGAACAAATCAACCCCAGGACTTATTCTTTGTAAGCCTAGTACTTACTCTATCTGTCTCTTTTGCCGAACCGCCAAGTAACGGTGATGCAAACGCATCAACATTGGTTGTCAAGTGACGATGGACACACACACACACACACACACACACTCACATACACATATATATACGACGAGCTTCTTTCAGTTTCCGTCTAACAAATCCACTCACAAGGCTTTGGTTGGCCCGAATATATAGCAGAAAACACTTGGCCAAGATGCTACGCAGTGGGACTGAGCCCGGAACCTCGTGGTTGGGAAGCAAGCTTCTTACCGCGCAGCCTATATATATATATATTATATATACATAAATATATTTATGTAAGTATATGTATGTGTGTGTGTGTGTGCGTATATATATATATATATGTATATTTATTTGTACATGTATGTATACATGTGTGTATAGGTTTTGAGAGAATTCTATTTTTTATGTAATAGGTATTAGTAGCAGGTGTTTTGCACAAATGTAGCCAATAATTTCGTGACACTGTATTGTTGGCAGCCATCATTTACAGAGAGGTCCGTAGAGAACGCTGAAAATGTGCGGAGAACAGCGCAATTACTGTTTGGAACACCACAATTATTGCAGGAATAGTGCAGGATACGGAGGTGTGTGTATGAGAGGCTACAGATGTGTGAGCGGTGTGTGTG
>NC_068999.1:1821786-1823604 GCF_001194135.2 Octopus bimaculoides
GGATACGGAGGTGTGTGTATGAGAGGCTACAGGTGTGTGAGCGGTGTGTGAGCGGTGTGTGAGCGGTGTGTGAGCGGTGTGTGTGTCCGTGGATGCGTGTGAGTATACGCATGCGTGTATGCGTTAGTGTCTCTGCTTGTACTTTAGTATTTCATATATATATATATGTGTGTGTGTGTTTGTGCGTGTATTTGTATGTGTGTGCGCGCGTATGAGTATGTATATAAATCTAAATATACATATATGTATATTTATGTGTATGTGCCTTTGTGTGTGTGTCTATGTGTGTGTGTGTGTCTATGTGTGTGTGTGTGTGTGTGTAAGTATGTTTAGGGAGAGAGACAAAGAGATAGATAGAGAGAGAGTGAGGGAGAGAGAGAGAGCTAGCTAGCTAGATAGATAGATAGAAACGTTCAAAACGGGCATGCCACGGTGCATTTCATTCGTAAATACAGTTGTGGAATAATTGCTCCACGCATGCACACGCACGCACACACACACCACACACACGCACGCACACACACACACACACACACACACGCACACACACACACACACACACACACACATCCACAAAAATATGCCGAATCATTAATTCTAAAAAATCAGCAAAAATCTTCCATTAATCTGCTGTTGCAGCAGCTTTATTAATCTCCTCTTCATACGGGTTTGTTAATCTCTCGTTTATACAGGTGTAATGCCTGAAATCTCTAGCAAGTGGCATGTTACCCTGACATCGCTGGATCATTGCCGTCTTCGGCAATATCAACAACAACAACAATAACATCATCTACTATTACAACTATTACAACTACTACTACTACTACTACTACTACTGTTGCTGCTGAGGATGATGATGATGATAATGATCATGATCATAATAATAATAACACAGACAACAACAGGCAATAGCCAATCAGAATGAAGATTCTTTGTCCGTGCTTGTCTTCCCTTCAATGTGTATGCATAAACACCATAAGTAGTTCAATTTTGTGTAGATACATATAGGCATATGCTTGTGTATATAACCATGTGTGTGCGTGTGTGCGTGTGTGTGCGTGCGTGTATGGGGGGAGAAGGAGTGGCTGTGTGGTAAGAAGCTACTTCCCAACCACATGATTCCGGGTTCAGTCCAGCTGCATGGAACCTTGGGCAAGGAGACAGGGAGGCAAGGAGACAGGGAGACAGACAGACAGACAGACAGACAGATAGACAGACAGATAGATAGATAGATAGATAGATAGATAGATAGATAGATAGATAGATAGATAGATAGATAGATGTGCATTTATAGGAATATATCGTATTTGAAAACTACCGAGAAATATGAAAATAAATCTATGCAATTTCTCACGGATGCAATTTCTCACGGTAACAATCTACAAGTGATCAAAAGTGGTGCCATGTCAAAGACACTATGTAACGTTAGTGAGTTTCTTTCTTTGGTTCCGAAATCTCCAGATAAAGTGGGAAAAACGGGTGGAATATTCTCTGCTGAAATCTTAGTTATGTTTATTTTGTATAAAACTTGCTTTAAAATGATTGGCTACAATGTAATGTGTCCCTATAGCCTCAGACCATTGCTTTTAGGGGAAGATACTGCCAATGCTTATTTGGCGTGACTTTCGTAGTTACAAGTTGTGGTGTGACGCTTAGCTAACAGTTTTCATTGTGTTCAACGGTGAAATGTGATCGAGTTCTTTCTTCGAACAACTCCCAACGACTAGAATTACATCCTGCACCAATGCTTGAAGAAAAAGTTCTGTCGCCAAGCACACACAATCAAACATAAACATATGTGTATGTGTATATATATAT
>NC_068999.1:1823614-1823934 GCF_001194135.2 Octopus bimaculoides
GGTGAACATTTTTCATATATACGGCTTATTGGTGTACATATTTTGTATTTTGTCGGTGTATGTTGCATGTTTTTGTCGTTGTGTGTTACATAGTTTCCATGAATACAGCTCTAATTTAGTTGTCATAGGAAATTATTGAGCACACTGGTAAACTGCTGCCTAACAATATATCAGAATATATTCGTGGAATTTTGAATGTTTAGTCCCTCAAAATCGATATTTCGCATGTTAGAGAGTTACAGTTACACACACACACACACACACACACACACACACACACACACACACACACACACACACACACACACACACACACACAC
>NC_068999.1:1824646-1826674 GCF_001194135.2 Octopus bimaculoides
ATATATATATATACATATACACACGCACATACATACACACACATATAGCCGTAATCACATATTTACTTACGCAGGTATCGACGTTATATTATACAAAATGAGTGTGTGGGGGCGGGGGGGGGTCTGTGTGTCTGTTTGTCTGTCTGCCTGAGTGTCTAAATGCGTGATCTCTTGAAGTTATTGCATTTGACAAAGATTCAATTTGTAGATGCAGAATTCTTGTATGGTTTAGTTTCAACACTTTAAAACTTTATACATACTCACAGATGTATCCATACACAAACACACACACGCACACACGCACTTTTTTTTACATTTATATACATTTACACACAGGCATATGTATATATATATATGTGTGTGTGTGTGTGTGTGTGTGTGTGTGTGTGTGTGTGTGTGTGTGTGTATCATGGATATGCTTCTACACAGAGATGACACTGTCTATCAACGGAAGCACATACGCACATGCGTATGTGATTATACTTCACATAACGTGTGTGTGTGTACTTTTCTCGCTGTATTGTGTGTTCGTTTCTTTCTGGCATCTGTGATTTGGTTGTTGATTTTCGATGTAAATGTAGATATTCTCTTCGTTTTGCCGCTTTTCTTTCTAGGAAATGAGAAGATACATTGCCGAACTGTTATTCTAACGGGTTGTGTCCATTTTTCACCCGAGGAGACACATCTGCACCGCCGGATGCTCCTGAAAGATTTACGACTCTACTTCCTGAAGTGAAAACAAGAGAGATATGTGGTGATGTATATTTGGTCTGTCCAAGAGGGTCTGGCAACAAACTTTGGCATCGAGTATTATACCAGGTACCGAACTGGACGTCGCTGCACTGTTTCAAGGATGCCACTCATCCTATATGGAGAGACCTTGCACTGTAATAACTTCGCATTCTAGGGCCCACAGCTATTTAATATCGTGCCTAAATATCTGAGAGGTCTTCATGGAGTAGCGGTAGATGTTTTCAAGAAACAACTTGATTTCCTGCTCCCCAAGGTCCGAGATGAACCTGCATTAGAAGAAACTCAAAACGGAGCAGCAATAGCGAACTTCTTCCTTCACCAAAAACCAGTCACAAAAGAATTGTTATTGATAAGGTGAAAAATCCGACAGTGCCCCAGCATGGCCACAGCCTTTAGGCTGAAACGAATGAAAGAATGTCTAAATATAGATATATAAACGTATCAACTTTCTATGAGAGAAAATACATTATTTGTACAGCTACACACGTTCCACGCCAAAATCTAGCACAAACCGACGCAAGAACGTATCCATTCGCTCATACATATACATGTGTGTGTGTGTGTGTGTACGGGAATGTATATATATATTATATCGTATGTGTGTGTTCGTGTGTATGTCTGACAAACATTCACAGAGATGTATACGTCTTTCACATTCCTTCACAGATGCACACACAGATATAGATACATAAATGTGTCTATATAGAACTGTATGTTCGAATATGTGTCTGAATGTGTGTGTGTGTAAGTGTGTGTGTGTGAGAGAGAGAGTGAGTGTTAGTGCGTAGGAGTGCGTGTGCGTATGACATTGTGTGTCAGTGTATATGTGTGTGTCCCTATGTGTGTTTCTAAGCAACTTTCGACGAATATTTCCTCGTATATTACTTTCCATCAACAATAATATGAATTGACAACTAGACAAATTAATAAAGAGATAATTTAGCGAGATAGCGAGGTACTCAATACCTATTCTTCATCCACCCTTTCCATTCGTCCGTTCCTCTCTCTCTCTCTCTTTCTTTCTCTCTCTCTCTTTCTTTCTCTCTCGCTCCCTCTCCCTATATATATATATATATATATATATATATATATATATTATGTATATATATACATATATATATATATCTTAGGCTCACTGTGTATATATGTTTGTGTTCTTGACATATTCTTCTTTA
This sequence comes from Octopus bimaculoides, assembly GCF_001194135.2. NCBI lineage: Eukaryota > Metazoa > Mollusca > Cephalopoda > Octopoda > Octopodidae > Octopus > Octopus bimaculoides. The sequence goes on from NC_068999.1 coordinate 1,826,575, forward strand.
GTCCCATTCTGTCTCTGACTATTTTTCTCCTCTCTCTCTCTCTCTCTTTCTCTCTCTTCTTCCTCTCTCTCTCTCTCTCTCTCTCTCTGTAGATATATAT
>NC_068999.1:1828435-1830168 GCF_001194135.2 Octopus bimaculoides
ATATATATATATATATATATATATATATATATATATATATATTCGTATTTGACAGTAGTCTTCCTCGTTTTCTCACTTCCGTTGTCTACAACATCTTTCCTATTCCATTATTGTCTATTTCTTTCACCCTCTCCAATTCTCTCTCTCTCTCTCTCTCTCTTTCGCTCACTTGCTGTCTCTTTTTTCTTCTCAAGCTCTCTCTCTCTCTAACCCTCTCTCTCTCTCTCGCTGTCTCTCTCTCTCTCTCTCTCTCTCTCTCTCACTCACTCTCTCTCTCTCGCTCTTTCTTCCTTTTTAATCTATTCAGTCTCACCTCCTACCCTACAGAATCCAACCTCACCCTATCACCCTCCCATTCATTCAATATTCTATAGACACAAAAATTATGAATTGATTTTAAACTTTAGCGAAATATAAGAAAAAAGAAGAAACAAGAAAAGGGATTCAAATATTATTATTATGAGGAGTTGCTGTATTTCTTCTCTCATCTTACATATCTATACACTCACACTCACACTCACACGCACACACACACACACGCACACACACACACATATTCACACTCATATTAATGTATATACATGTAATTGCATGTATAGCAATATATAAATACCTATATGTACATAAACACACACATACATGTATTATATATATGTATGCATATATTTAGATATTGTATATACGTATAATTATTATATATTATGTATGTATATATATATACATATATATATACATGTGTGTGTGTAGATAGATAGATAGATAGATAGATAGATAGATAGATAGATAGATAGATAGATATACATACATAAATGCATAAAATTATATACCCACACACACATAAGTTAAATGCATGCAGACACAAACGTATATACACAGATATGTGCGTATGTATTTATGTATATTTATATATGCATACACGCACCACACACACACGCGCGCGCGCTCATATGCACACATTACCTGTTTTGAAATCATATTTCATGCTGAACTCAGGCCGAGGTCTAAACGCTATAACAACTTCTTAAAGAACTTAATGCTTATTTTCATTCTCTCTTTTCCCCTCCCTTTTCCTTCTCCTTTTCTCTTTTTCTTCGTTCTGAATAGTCTCAGAATTCTATAGAGTCTGCTAGGAAGAGTTCATCACATCCGGCAATATACAAACGTAGCACATTCATTTCAATGCTCTCTTTAAGTGGAGTCGCCATGATGGCTACGTCGGTTTAGCGTCACCTCTGTTGTTGCCATTGCGTAATAATGCGTCTAGCACCATCTTTTTCGTAATAATAATGCTATTTTTAATGTCATTGTTATTAATATTATCATTATTATTATTATTATTGTTGTTGTTAAGGCGACGAGCTGACAGAATCGTTGCTTCACGGGCAAAATGCTTAGTGGTATTTAATCTGTCATTACGTTCTGAGTTCAAATCCCACCGAGGTCGACTTTGCCTTTCATCTTTTCGGGGTCGATAAATTAAGGAGGTCGATGTAATTGACTGGCCCCCTCCCCCCAAAATGTAGGGCCTTGTGCCTAGAGTAGAAAAGAATCGTTAACACGGAGAAGAGGAGGTGGGAGGGGAGAAAGAGGAGGAGGAAGTGCAGGAGGAAATGCAGGAGGAAGAGCAGGAGGAAGAGGAAGGAGAAGAGGGGAAGAATATATATAGATTATTTACATCATTTACATTATTTACATTTGACGGATATTTGTCCTCATCTTGTTTGTTAACACAA
>NC_068999.1:1835399-1836192 GCF_001194135.2 Octopus bimaculoides
TATACATATATATATGTGTGTGTGTGTGTATATATGTATATATATATATATAGGTGTTTAGCTGTACATGTATGTATGTGTGTGTGTGTGTGTGTGTGTGTGTGTGTGTGTGTGTGTGTGTGTATATATATACTTCGAAATGGATGCGTGGCGTTCAATTAATGTGTGCGTGTGTGTGTGTAGGTATGTGAGCGTAATGTATTAATGTATGTATTTATAGACAGCTACAGATATACATACATCTACATACATACATATTTATATATATACACACACACATACATACATGTACAGCTAAATACCTACACACATACATACACGCATCATTATATGTAATATATTCCAATAAGCCAGAACAGTTTGTCCAGCAGGTCGGTGTTATGGAAGGTCAACGGGAGCAACAGAAATTGATGGATGTAATGTGGTAACATAATTGAGTTATGTAGACAGAGGATCCAAAATGAAAGCTTATCTTTCAATTCTGTCTTCTTATTGATGATCTATGAGAAAATTGGTGAACTACTTCCGGTGACAAAGGTATCTGCTTAGTTTCATTCACAACACTTAATATGAATTCTCTAATCAAATCGATATCAAGTCTTCGAAGCGATAATCTAGATATGACCAAATAGGACTTCGCTTGCTCAGCGGACAATCATTTTAATAATAATTCGTTGGGGTTTGTAGGTGCGTATGCATGTGTATATGTATGTGCCTTTGTGAACTGTGTGTATGTGGCTTTGTTATGTGAAAGTATTATATATACGCTTATATGAGTGTGTGTGTTTAGATG
>NC_068999.1:1837494-1838263 GCF_001194135.2 Octopus bimaculoides
TAACTATGTGTTTGTATGCATATGTGTTTGTACACGTGTGCGTATGATTATGTACATGTTGCATGCGTATCATGTATGTGTGCATGTGTGAGGTTATCTGTATGTGAACATATATACATATGTACAAATACATACACACATATGTATGTACGTAGATACGTACGTATGTATGTATGTATGTATGCATGTATGGTGACTTTGAGGAGACAGCTGTGTGGCATTATATTTAATGAAAAGTTTCAAATGTTAAACAAAAACACAACGAAGGTAAGAACGGACAATTCACGCACAAAGCATGGACAGGCTCTTTCCTCGTCAGTAATCTTCCAAGACAGCATTACAATTTCGTACCTTTAACAATAATACTGTTTAGTTTTAGTAGCGTCAACAGTGAAAAGCTGCTGGGAATGATGAGCGAACGTTAATGGCAAACACGAAAACAAATACGACAGAAGTTTGAGGGCCGTCGGACAAGAAGAGAAGATGTTTGTATCAGTAAGGAAATGGAAAATGTCCTATAATAGGGCTGGAAACGGTGGAAAGATGAAGAAGTAGAACGAAAGGTGAGAAAATGACATGCTTCCGTTTAATTTTTGAAACTATATATACAGAAAGAGAAACTATATATATATATATAGATAGATAGATAGATAGATAGATAGATAGATAGATAGATAGATAGAGAGAGAGAGAGAGAGAGGGGGGAGAGAGAGAGAGAGAGATAAAGGGAGACAGACAGATATGTTTCTTTATTGGCCACACTTGGCTT
>NC_068999.1:1838313-1841081 GCF_001194135.2 Octopus bimaculoides
AAGAGAAAAAAAACGGAGGAGGTAGAAATTCGATCAAAAGGGATCGTAAAAAAAGACAGACAGACAGACAGACAGACAGATAGATAGATAGATAGATAGATAATTCAAACAGTCAACAGACATATAAGAAATTATGTATTAAAAAACAATATTATTGAAAGATTAATATCATTTACTTCAAGAACGCGAGACAACTTTCGGATTGTTTCGGCCTTATTGTGACTTCATCAGCAAAACATAACTCCACTATAGTAAATGTAGAAAATTCTGTATTTACTGGCGTTGGGAAAGCAGAACTGTTTGCGAAATGAATAATTCAAAGAGAGCATATTTTATGTATCCATGGCTACAGAGTTTAATACTTATCGAAGGAAGAAAAAGAATCTTTGTGGCACTGCTATGAACATCCATCTGTTTCATAGACTGACAATCTAAAGATCTAATTAAACATTAGCTTTCAGACAGAATAGCAGATAGCATACAATAAACCTAGAATCATTTCCTATTATAAAAATGACAATAATGTTTTTTTAATGCTCAATAACGTTTTCAGTAATTCACGTAGGAAAAGAGAAAACTCTTTAATGCTGAAGCGATCTGCAAATGGTGAAAAGTTATGGTGACTTCACAATTAAATTAAAGTTATTATGACATCAATGAAATGACGTCCATTATTCCATTTGTAATTGATATAACACTGTAGCGACAGTGATAGGTTATCGATAATAATAGATATCACCAAACTTACAGAAAATGGTGAATCTAAAAAGTGTGCAAATGTTGTTGGAGTAGATTTCCACAAAGCATTTGATAACCTCTAATATTTCACTCCTACGAAATGGTTTCCAAGATGGACGTCAATTCTTTTTAATGTCGCCAGTCAATAATAATAATAATAATAATAATAATAATAATAAAGAGCATCACAGCAAACCACAGCACATACCCAAGGCACACAGAGCTGCGCTCGGTAGTGAAGTGAAAGCACGTTATAAAAATAAAACTACTGAATGATAATAATAATAATAATAATAATAATAATAATAATAATAATTTCTACGATAGGCACACTGATGATTGCAAATTTTGGCACCAGGTCAGCAATTAGGTCAGTTACATCGTCCCAGTACTCAACTGTTACTTATTTTATCAACCCCAAAAGATGAAAGCCAAGTCAACCCCGGCGGAATTTGATGGTAAAAGGGCGGAAGAAAAACCTATTACGTAATTCTGTTGAGCACACGAATGATTCTGTTAATCCAGCGATAAGAAATAACACTTTCTGATTTAGGCACCGAGCCAACAGCTTTGAGAGGAGAAGCTCCGGTATTTGAACGGGATGAAGAAAAAGATAAAAGGCAATGTGGTTCGCAGCGTTATCTGAACTCTAAACATAATGATCCGACAAACGAAGGGCTTAATCGTAATTAGATGTGCAGTCCACGCGGGCCTCAGCAGGGATGTTCATATCTGGCCTTGGAGAGCCGTATGATTATGTAACCTCCGAACCCCTCCTCCAGATTTCACACCTCTAAAGAGTTACTCGGGGCCCTTACCATCGTCTTAATTGTTGTCAGTGTCTCGATTGCTACATTGAGAGCCTCGTTGGCGGGATACGATAAGCTTCCCACTCGATATGAAACCCTCGTTGTAAACTGTCATCGTTTCGCGGTGGCGGTGTCACCCAGACCCACATAATCCTGGCTTCTAATCGCTTCACTGGTCGCATCGGGGTCAACTGATTATCGTTTTATAAGATATCAGCTTTCTTTGATGTCTCCAGTAGAATAACTCTGGCGTTTTTTCTGTTTAATTTTGTTTTTCTCTGGTTGTATGCTGGTATTGTTGTCGTTGTTGTTGTTTTTGTAGATTTTATTATTGTTCTTGATGTTATTTTTGTTTTAATGTTTGGCGTCTTTATTTTGACTCGTGTTTGGTTTTGTTCCTGGTGACCCGTCTCCCTTTTCTATGAGTATGCACACACACACACACACACACACACACACATACACACACACACACATATACTAATACACGTATATACACAAATATACACAGACTCTTCCACATGACCACCCCTCCCTACGTACATATATACAGAAAATGTCACGGTGACCTACACTTGATGAAGTGGAAGATAACAAGACGAGAACGAGAGCGCATCAACGTTGGATGGAACGAAGGAATGTCAGCGCCAAGAATCTACTGAAATAGTTTATGCGAAGAGGAGAGAGAGGAGGAGGAGGAGGAAGAAGTGGATTATTAAAGGAGAGCGAGGGAGGGAAGAGTGAGGGGTGAGTGGGGACTGAAGGTGGCGGTGCAGTTGGCATTTAGCGGAACAAAAATATGGAATTGTTGTGAAGGGTGGTAGGTAGCAACATGTGTCGGTGTATGTACGTGTGTAGGTCTATGTGTGCGTGTGTGCGTGTGTGCGTGGGTGCGTGTGTGCGTGTGTCCGTATGTGTGTGTATGACGGTGACTGTGTGTTTGTACATGCGTGTATTGGTGACTGTGTATACGTGTCCCGTGATTGTGTGTGCATGTGTGTGAATGTATATATATATATATGTGTGTGTGTGTGTGCCTGTGCGTGTGTATGTGTGTATGTAAGAGTGCACGTGTAATATTTATGTATTACTATGTGTGTACTTCTGCGGGTATGCGTACATACATACACTCTCATATGATTATACACGTGGATATGTCAATACCTATACATACGCATACATACGTAAATGTTATGTGCATAATATATATATATATATATA
>NC_068999.1:1841239-1851984 GCF_001194135.2 Octopus bimaculoides
TATATATATATATATATATATATATATATATATATACACACACACACACACACATATATATATATATGTGTGTGTGTGTATGATTGTTTTCTCTACTTACATGCACTCATACATACATACACGTCAGGTACAGGCGTACACACAACATACATACTCATTCATTCATCAAACTCCACCCACAACCTCACACACACATGCACCCACTTAGTTATGCAGGTAGGTTTACATATTTAAGTATATAATTGAATATACACGCATATATGTAAATTGCATTTTCAGGTGTGTATATACATATATATTACATGGACACAAACTCACATGCACGCATATACACACATATACACACACATACAAAATATATATGTGTGTATGTGTGTCTGCATGTGCGTGTGTGTGAGTGTGTGTGTCTGTGTATGTGTGCATGTGTATAGATATAAAATGTCTGTGTGCATCTAATTTTATTACAAATGAGGAATTTTGGTAGGAAAACACCATAATTATCAAATTCTGTCAGGAGCAGGGTCGTGATAATACATACAGAACCAGCTGTTCGCTTCTTTTCTGCAAACACACGCATATGTGTGTGTGTGTGTGTGTAAATATGTTTTGTTAATCTCTGTTATGATGTTTTGCGATTCTTGTATTTCTTTCGTACCTATAGATACTTACACATAATATATTTACATGAATTCATTTCCTATTTTTTTCGAAAAAAAATGTAACTTTCGATTGAATTCTTCACGTACACATTAGTATGGATAACAAATAATGACTATAGTATAATTTATAAAATTAATTAAAATTAATTGTAATATTATTTAGTATTAGCGTGGTTGGGATAAAGGATATTTTTTCTGAGAACATTTTTCTTATCTCGTAGATTATTTTATCTGCCCCGCAACAGATGAAAAGCAAAAATGACATCGGTGAGATTTGAAACGGCATGTAAAAGAACCAGTAGTCATAACGCCAGATACTTTACCAGGCGCTCTAACGACTCGACCAGTTCGTCACTTTGGTAAACAGAAAGCTACTCCAAACTAGATTAGAGAGAATGCAAGAACTACGCTGACTGAGTCATCGATAGTGAATCACTACAGAGTTTCTCTGCTGGCACTTAATCGATAGACACGTGACAAGGTCTTGTGCCGAGATTTCCTGATGTTGCATGATTGATGCTAAATATGGATATAGAACTGGGCGATATCATCGCAACAGTATTCCTATAACCAACAGGTTTATTGCAGTCGATAACACAACTAGTGATTACTGTGTAACATGTGAATGAGATATTGTAAATGTGATTGGGGGCATAGGTGGTGGTGGTGGTGTGTGGTGGTGGTGGTTAATACTCTTCGCAGTCTCTCGACATTCCTAGAAATGGAAACAGCGTTTCACTCAAACCATACTACACCACATTAAAAATTTTAAGTTGCAGTAGACAGGGTGGCCACGGTTAGCACGCCTGTAATGCTAGTCCTTCGGAGTTCGGTCAGTCGTAGGACCGAACAATAACAACGACTTTGATGTCTTCAAACCACGAAGTTGAGGGAAAGTTTCTTTGGAAAGTTTTTGAAATCAAATCCTCCAACATTTCTCCCTCTCTCTTCCTCTCTTTCCCTCTCTCTTTCTCTCTCTCTCTCTCCCTCGCTCTCTCTCCCTCTCTCTATCCATCTCTCACACAGATACAATTTTATTCTTCGTCTCTCTTTCTCGCTCTCTTTTTTCTCCTTCTTACATACTTTCCCTCTTTCTCTTTTTCTCTTTCTTTCACTCTCTCTCTCTCTCTCTCTCTCTCTCTCTCTCTTTCTCTCATTCTTTTTTCCCTTCTCAGCTTCTTCTTCGCTTTCTCCTTGACAAAGTGAGTTGCAAACGTATAGAAATTCCGTTCTCAATGATGTGCAAACCTTTAAGATCCTTTCGAAACCGAAATGTATTCGTCTTAAGGAATAACATCAAAAATTCTTCGAAAAACAAAAAAAAAAAAGAAAAAGAAAATGAAATAAAGAAAAACGCAACGAGTTTGGTTAACAAAAACAAATTCCACACAAAGCAGAGACTAATCTAAGAAAAGAAACTTCTAAACGCGTGAAACTTCTGAAGATAACAATAATATGAAGGCGAAAGTAGCTTAGGAATAAAAATTGATTGAAGATCTTTGAAGTAATAAAACTGAAGTAACAGCCTGAATTAGAAAACTACGTAAACTAGGCTATGAATGATAAACCGGGAACAGATGGGAACATCAAATGATCTTTACAACGGATGCGGTAGTTCTGTAGAAGAGCAGGCAGTCCTTTAGAACTACTCAGAGAGATAGACAGATATATGCAAGAAAACAACGCGAAAAATAAACACTTGGTAAAAGAGCGAAAATAACGTGAGTGATCTCTCAGCCCTTAATGAAATCAACCAGGTAAGAAGCAGAGATGAAAACTGCGAATGGCAGAAAACAAGTTTTACAGAAATAGTAAACGTAAAAGAAAAAAAAAGTAGAAGAACAGGAAATGAAAGAACTTATTAAAGAAGGAGGTGACTCAGTCTTGTATGAAGCAAACAGTTCGTCGAGAAAACTATATTTACCAAGAACTCGAGAGAAAATCAAAACGAAACAGAATCTACCGGTGCTGCACCAATAGTAAGAGTATTATTTGGTAAAGGAAGAGTGTGGAGGGTGGAGGAATTGGTGTGGGGGGAGATTGGTATAAAAGACAAAGGTGAAAACGGAAGAAACGTAGGAAGAAATAACAAGTTAAGAATTAACCGAGATATTACAGAAAATGAACAGAATCAAGGAAGCACCAAAGAATGACAAAGTGCCAGAGAAATATCAAAATGTCTTCTTTAGATCCACTTTGTACTTGCAGAACCGAGTAGTTTCACCATTCGCCATAAACGATGTTTGGATGTTGAACCATAACGACAAAAACACAAAACAAAACAAGGTATATTATTCTCCAACATGGACAAAATGAACAGACCAAGAAGATTCTATGGGGCCTCATCACCAGCAAGAAAGAACAGTCAAGTCTCCATAGAGAAACAGGCGATAGTTTTAAAAAAAGAAGATAGGAGATATTGTAGTCCGGGATAAATAATATGCATAAAAGGACGGGATGGTCATGGTTGGAAGACTCTCTTCGAGGTGATTGAAGATTATACATTACAAGCAATATAGCACCGATGGGATATCAAAGACACACACGCACACGCACGCACACGCACGCACACACACACTTACATACATACATATATATGTATATGCATATAAATGATTTACAGAACCTAAAACAAAGCACTGCAGGTACCCAGGGTACGTGCAGCTGCGCTCGGCAAACCAATGAAAGCACTCGTTAGAAATAGGACTATGAAAAATAACACTGATAATCTCATAATTAAACACACACACACACACACACACACACACACAAAGAAAGAAAGAAATCAATGATAAGAGAAGTAAAACAAAACGAACGAAATGAAGATATAAAAAAATGAGAGAAGTCGGTCTGTTGTGATTATGTAAGGCGCGTTGAGGGCTTGTTTGCTCCGATTCTCTACTATTAGTTCCGGCAGAATAGCAGCGTCAACATAGCAACATGACAAATGTTTAGACAGAGAAAAGGAAGCGGAAACGGTAGAGAGAGAGAGAGAGAGAGAGAGAGAGAGAGAGAGGGTGGGGGTGAAGAAATGAAAAATGAGGAAGCGGGGTGTCTGAGTGTGTATGTGTGTGTATGTGTATGTGTATGTGTGTATGAGTGTGTATGTATGTAGGTATGTATGTAGGTGTGTATGTGTGTATGTATGTATGTATAGATGTGTGTATGTGTATGTGTGTATGTATGTTTGAATGCATGTATGTATGTATATGTATGTATATGTATGTATATGTATGTATATGTATGTATATGTACGCGTGTGTACACACACACACACACACACACATTTATTTATGTGATATATATGAGGACACAGTAATTGAAAGAGAGACAGCAAGTGTGAAAGAGAGAGAGAGAGAGAGAGAGAGAGACAAAGAAAGGAAGGAAGGAAGGAAGGAAGAGAGAGAGAGAGAGAGAGAGAGAGAGAGAGAGAGAGAGAAGGAACGGTAACAGAGACTCTTGGAACTGTGCCAAATATATGCAGTGCTCGTTGCTTAACGATGCAGACAATTACAGACAGCTTAGCGGTGTGTGCGTGTGTGTGTGTGTGTGTGTGTGTGTGTGTGTGTGTGTGTGTGTGTGTGTGTGTGTGTGTGTGTGTGTGTGTGTGTGTGTGTGTGTGAAGAAGTGTGCGTGTGTGTGTGTGTGAAGTATTGGGTGTGTAAACGTATGTAAATATCAACGTCTGTATCGTGTCTGTGTGTATGTGTTCGATCGAATAATCCATTTAGTGGTGTGAGAGGCAATGATTTACCAATCAGCAGATGTTATCGCCAATAACTAATCGAAAATAACGCACTGACCTCTCTCTCACACACACACACACACACACACATACACACACACACACAACATAAAATATATACAAATACATAGATGTAAACGTGTAGAGGGGGGAAGTCTGTATTATCTAGTAACAACAACAACAACAACACGCATATCAGTTTGCCAAGAATGGAGTTCTGTACGTGGTTATTCAACCTGCTAAATATAGCAACCGAATCGCCCTCAAATCACAATCTAATGAATTGAAAATCTAAAGATGTATTGGGACGTTGGCTGACGAGGTCCCTCAGATAGAAAACGAACGGATGGTCACGGCTAGAACGCCTTTGATCATAAATATGATTGATCAGATTTAGGGTTCGTCTGGAGATAAATAACGACAGTAGCCACAGCAACAACGGATGATTGGTCCTTCGTCTTTTTCGGCGATGACTGTTCAGTTGCTTAAACATCAGAACACCGTATCCGATAAATTTAGGTTGAGACATTGTGGCACAGCCGTTTTGCCACCACTTATTTGGCGTAGCTGAAGTTAACTTATTTGACATCGGATCTTTTCATATTTCTCCCTCTCCCCATCTCTTTCTATCTCTCCCTCTCTCTCTCTCACTTTCTGTCTCTCTCACTGTCTCTCACGCAGATACACACACACACACACACACTCTTTCTACCTGAATGTGTATATTTCTGTGCGAGCGCGCACGTGTGTGTTTCGTCTATCTTCACGTTCTGAGTTCAAATCCCCTGATGTCCACTTTGCCTTTCACCCTTTCGAGATCGATAAAATAAGCACCAGCTCATCACTTCTGTCCATCTAATCGATTTATCCTCCTCTTCCGAAATGGCTGCCCTTGTGCCAAAATTGTAAACCATTATTATTATTATTATTATTATTATTATTATTATTATTATTATTATTATTATTATTATTATTAAGGTGGCAAGCTGGACAACATGCCGGACAGCATGCGTAGCAGCATTTCGTCCGTCTTTACGTTCCGAGTTCAAATTCCGCCGAGGTCGACTTTGCTATTCATCTTTTCGGAGGTCGATAAAATAAGTACCAGTTGTGTACTGAGGTCGATGTAATCGACTCGTTACCCCCACTCCCCACCTTATCATTTCAAGCCTTCTGCCTATGGGAGAAAGGATTATTATTTCGAAGACAGACCAAAAGAAATCTCTTGTAGAACGCATGATTGGTCCTTCTCAACGTTCTTTCACCGCAGTCCTCCATTAAAGAAACAGTTTGCACCAAATCAATGTTGCTTAGTACAGAGAAAAATGATAATCTTTTTTTTTTTTTTTCTTGGTTTTGAGTTTTTTTAAAAGAACAATAATTGGTTTAAAAATTAAGGAATTAATGAAAGGTAAACATTTTTGTCTCGAGAAAACAAACCGAAACTTATTTCATTTTGAATATTTAATTTAAAATTGAAAATGGAAAGACGTCCTTAATTATGTTCCGTTTAACTTCAGTGCAATGAAATTATGCAATTATAATCAGAGACTCTAGACTTGGGCTGCGATACTAATTGAGAGAATCGACGTGTAAAAGAGATTCGTTTTTCATGACAGGTTACTGAACTCAGAGATAGAGGAACCGGACTTTTTTTTGTCAAGAAGTCAACCAAAGCACTAATAACGCATTCGACTATGTTACTGGAAGGGTGAGAAGGGGCCTCGTCGGCTTCTGTGTCACCTTTATTTAGTATTAATCTGGAGACCGATACCTCAGCTGTCGGTAGCTTCATGATGGCCTCTTTGAGCGAGTCATCTCATAATAGTCTTTATTTTCACATTTAAAAAGCTAACAGTGTAATCATAGAAAGAGTGTTTGGTTCTCTTAGCTAAGCAAATCTATTTCGCAGCTCATCCTAGATGCTGGAATGATGTCCGACGATAATCTAAACGACTCCATCTGAAGGCTCACGCAGATACGGTTGCAAAACGTCCCGCCATTTGTGTGGCGCTAGTGAAGTTAGGCATGTGATAATGGAGTATTTATGTCACGCTAGTGAATTTAAACATGTCGTAATGGTGTGTTCATATGGCTAATGCTGTAACATCTTTTCACATTATTCACCGTGCGTTTACTGTAGAAACGTTTATCAAGAATAGGAGGTTTTTTTTTTTTGTTGTTTTCGCTGAACCCTTTTATTTACTGAAATGCGTCGATTCAGACAGATCAGTGCTCAACGTAAAAGCCCTCCGAGAGTTCAGTGTACTCAGACAACGTCAAATTTTTGTCTCAAATCTAAGTTCTTTTTCACAGCCTTTTTTTTTTAGTCCTTTCGTTTCGTTAAAAACGTCTTCAAAATATGAACCCAACTTCTTAGGATCATCAGATTTGAAACAATGAAAGCCAAGTCTATCTTCATCAAATTTCAAAACTCTGTCAAACCAACCACCAAAAATTTCCAGACAATTCCTTTTTTAAGATCCTATTGAAAATCGGTTATATTCTTCATTTATGTCTTCGTAGAATACTTGCTCACTAAATTTTATGGACAAACTTTGCAAAATTTAACAGTTTTATCACCATTTTTATCATCTCAACCAGTTTAGCAATAACTTTGGATATATTTATAACTTTATAACCCTATTTCTTTCCTCTGCCATAAACTTGGGTTCCATTAATTATTTTTAAAGCCTTTCATATTTAATTAACATCTATTCTGACCTCAACATTCTATTTATTTATATATTTATTCCTATTTTCTCTCTCCTGTTTTATAGCATTGATTCTTAGTCTCTCCAATTCTCCTCTCCTTTTTTTCTCTCTCTCTCTTTCTCTCTCTCTCTCTCTCTCTCTCTCCCTGTCTCTGTCTCTGTCTCTCTCTCTCTGTCTCTTTCTCTCTCTCTCTCTCTCTCTCTCTCTCTCTCTCTCTCTTTCTCTCTCTCTCTCTCTCTCCCTCTTTCCGTTTCTATATCGCACTATATACAAGTGGTGAGGAACTCTCAAAGGAGCTGAACAGCAGAAGGTCTTCAGAGAAGAAATCCCAGCCTTCTCAGGCAAGTGCTTCAGCCCTTAACTTGTTATACTCTGAGTGGGGCGGGCCGCACCCAGGTCATGACTCCTGGATACCCTTCTGCTGAATACTTTCTAGTAACTTCGATATTGGACACTTGTATATTCAGACCACTTGGAGACTCCATCTAGTTCCAACGCCTCTCCCGTTGAATGAGCATTCAAACTTTATACTCGAAGAAATAACGTTGGGTTGTCATGGTAGCGGTGAAACGTCAACGCTATCACAATGACACACACACACTCACGAACATGTACGCACACACATACACGTGATGCATTATGTATTTCCTTGTTTCTGTCGGTCGTTAAACAACGCAACGAGTATAAAGAGTAAAAGAGGAAACTGTAATACGAAGGAATTTATTTCAAATGTTCCACCATATTCGAGTTAGAACACAGGTTGACGTGGAACATGATGAAGATGGGATGAGGTGGAACATGCTCATGTGACGAGAGAGTTTGATCTAGGACATGTGTGACGCGAAAACAAGCTTGAAGATAGAAAGATTTTTTTTGTGCAGAACAAATTTGAAGACACAACTCCAAGAATGAAAAGACAAACATATTTGCACGTTTGTGAAATATATTCTATTAGACTTTCGGTGTAATATATTCCACTGTATATCAAGTTTATTTGCAAGTTTTATGTCAGAACATTATAAACCTGTAGTAATATAACGACTTCTGAAGAAAATAAATTTATTGAGAAGTCGCGTTGAAATATGATATTAAGAGAAAACAAAACAAGAATTAAAAGTAAAATAACAACAACAACAAAAGACATGATCGACACTAATTTGTAAAATGTTTAAATTGGATTTCAAAAGAAAAAAGAAATAATAAACTCGAGGAGAAGAAAAAATGAGAAAACAACTCGTTAAAGAAAGGTAAATCTTTATACGTTATGTTGAAGATTAGCACGGGTAATATTAACAATGTAAGTTAGTTGATATAACAGAAACAAAGAAGAGAAAATTATTATGTAATAATAATAACTAGTTTTCAAAGTAATATTATCTGGAAGAACGTATTACAAAGAACTTATAATAGAATTGTTATTACAGAAACTTCAAAGTTAATATTTCAATCAATGCCGACACTAACATTTGTTTTTAAGACTACATATAACGTCTCAAGTAATATAGACGATCGGATATACAAGAGACAAACGATATTAGAAAATGAAAGTTAAGTGTGATGAAAGAGAATAGGGTAGAGGAATTTTGGAAACAGAGAAGGAATATTACGTTGAGGTGGGTGTATAAACGATAGATTTATGTATACAAAGAAACGTATGTGGAGGTGTGATGAATGGAGCGGGGCGGGAGTTTGAACGGTTAATTTATTACTTCGGGTAAGGAGTAAACACCAACTCCGACAGAAAAGGTAAGGCGTATCATTGCATTTGGTGTTTATACTATGTGTGTCGGTAATTTTATATGTGTATGTACATGTATGAATATATATATATATATGTACACACACACACATTTCAGTGCACGTATGTATGTACATATATAAATGTATGGGAGAGTGTATACTATGTCTTTCTGTAAATAATTTAGAATAATTTAGCCGTAAAAGATACACAAGTATCACAAAGATCGAGAGTGTCACGTATTACACTTATCAGACACATAACCACACACAAACGCACAAAAATATGTGTGTGTGTATATACATATATATATATATATATATATATATATATATATATATATATATATAGATCTACATACAGTAATCCCTCGCCATATCGCGGTTCACCTATCGCGGTTTGTTATTTAAGCTTACGTCGATTCCTCTGCGGTGTTGTTTTGCAATTATAATGAAATAAATATATACAAATTATAAAAATAACTTTAAAAAATGTACAGTACTGTTTCTACTTCGCGGATTTTCACCTGGCGATAGTCGAGGGATTACTGTATGTATTTGGATGGATGGATGGATGGATGGATGGATGGATTAAGAGAGAGAGAGAGAGAGAGAGAAAGAATGAGAAAGAAAGAGAGACAGAGGTAGACAGAGACAGATAGATAGATAGATAGATAGATAGATAGATAGATAGATAGATAGATAGATAGATAGATAGATAGATAGATAGACGGACGAACGAACGGACAGACAGACAGACAGACAGAAAGGCAAACAGTATGTACGTATGTACATTACATGCACGCTCATATGCAGTATTCATATGCATGTGCAACTGCGTCGTTTATCTCCTGAAAATGCATGAAATAAAAGTTGGAATTACGATCGCCAAGTTGCAGAACTTTATTCGAAAAAAACTTGTAACTCTAATTATTTATTTTGAGTTATTTGTTCGAGTGCGTTTATGTTCCTGTATGCATCAACCTCACCCCATCACACACAGACATTCAAGCATAAAGGCACGCGTACACGAGTAAATATTTATATATATGATGTACACTCACACACTCTCTCTCTCTCTCTCTCACACACTCACTCTCTCTCTCTCTCTCACTCACACACACACACACACAGACACACACACACACACACACGCAGAAGGTTTAAATAAGCGCTTCTTAGTTTGATGCTCAAATAATTCATCAGTGGGACGAGCTGGGACAGCGCACTAACAGGTACGTTATACAAGGTAAACAGAGACAGACAGATCGACGGACGGACGGACGGACGGACGGACGGACGGACTGATGGATGGCTAGATGGATTGAGAGAGAGAGAGAGAGAGAGAGAGAGAGAGAGAGACAGACAGACAGACAGACAGACAGACAGAGATGATAGATAGATAGATAGATAGATAGATAGATAGATAGATAGACACAAGCAACAGACATGCAAACCCACACACACATAATAAATAAATCAATAAAGAAATGGCTGACATCGACTTGACGTCACTTCCTGTAGTTTGTTATATAAGTAAGAGTTGAGCGTTCGCTGATATTTACCGAGGTACGGGCAGACGCGCTGTCTCCAGTCTAATGTATACGTGGGTTTAATACAGCAGCAGCAGTAGCAGCAGTAGTAGTAGTTGTTGTTGCTGTTCTTGGTGTTTCCTTATTTTTTACACATTGGAACACATGTGTTAAAAATCAGGTATTATCTGAAGATAAAAAGCAGCCAGCTGTCAGGGAAATCCTCTTGTACGAGAGAGAGGGGGGGACAAGGGGAGAGTGAGTGGATGTGCGTGCGTGTGTGTGAGAGAGGGGGACAGGAGGGAGAGTGAGTGGATGTGTGTGTGTGTGTGTGTGTGTGTGTGTGTGTGTGTGTGT
>NC_068999.1:1852346-1853950 GCF_001194135.2 Octopus bimaculoides
TATATATATATATATATATATATATATATATATATGCATGCATATATATATATATATACTTACATATATATACTCGTACACAGTTCGATGTAGATAAATGTATACACCTACATAGATATGTATGTATGGATGGATGTATCGATGCATGTGTGTATGGTTGGACGGATCGATACAGTAACAGATGCATACGCACATACATGCATATGTATATACATATATGCACGCAGACATATATATATACACACAAACATATACGTCGTAGATAAATTCCCGTACGTATGTGAATGTATTTACAACTCTATCCGCAAAACCGCTATCCTCTTGTCTTTCATTTAATTAATGTGTGTGCGAGCACGCGCACCTGTGTGTATGTGAGTATATGTATGTATGTGCCTATGTATGTATATGTGCGTGCATGTGTGTTATATTTCGTTTAAACCATCACGGTTCAGACCATGCTGTAGTAACGCCTTGAAGGCTTGATGTTCCGAGTAATTGGTGCGGCATCTGTGCACGGCCACCTGACCACTGTCCAGTGTTTTCTGTTTGGTCTCTCGGAATACGAGGAATTCTTTGTTGCTGATGCAAAGAATTGGTGGTCTCTGTTGTTCCAGCACTTTTTTTTTCTTTTCTGCTTTCGTTTTGTTTGTTTATTTATTTATTTCTGCAGCCGTTTGCTCGCGGCTGAATTGGGTTGTTGACAAGCAGAGCTAATGCAATTTGATAGCCTTTAAAATTGTCAGAAACACACATACATACATACATACACATCCACACACACTTGCACACATGAACATATACATATATATATATATATATATATATATACATATATATGTATGGTGCATATAAATGTATATGTGTGTGTGTGTGTGTACTTATGTATAAATGTATATGATAGTCATCTATATACATATGCATCATTTATATGTATATGTGTGTGCCTGGGTGTGTGTGTGCGTGGGTGTGGGTGTGTGTGGTTCAAAATTATACAAAATGTAGAAAAAGAAAGACAAAGACGAGCGAGGAAACAACGAACAGGAAGTTTTACTTAGGCGCTCAGGAAAAATAAATGTCATTGACGTTTCGAACCTACGTCCAACTACAGAAAAAAATGAGGAGAGGAATCAGATGGAGAGAGGAAAAAAGGGATAGAAAATCGTCTCTTGATTAACAGCTGCACACACATACACACCCACACACACATGTGTGTGTGTGTGTGTGTGTGTGTGTGTGTGTGTGTGTGTGTGCGTGTGTGTGTGTGTGTGTGTGTGTGCGTGTGCGTGTAAATGTATACATACATAAAGTTAGAAAATCCCTCTCGTATGGAATACATTCATAAACACCAACTCAAGGAATTCTGGTAGAATATACCCATCAAAACTTCTGTCAAATGTAAACATTACAGGCCGGATATTGCTGTTTGGGACAGAGGGGCAAAGGTGTGCACCATCACAGAGGTCAGCTGCCCTGCAGATATAAATATCTCTTTGAAAACCAAAGGAAAAGAGGATATCTATGGACAACTGCTTCGAAACCTCCAGCTTCTTCTATATCCAGACTATGAATTATATATATACATTTGTATATATATATATATATAT
>NC_068999.1:1854006-1855659 GCF_001194135.2 Octopus bimaculoides
TACATATACATATCGCTTACATGTCTGTAGATTCACTACGTAACGTGTAGAGGGAAATGTGTACTGTTGGCTGGGGGAGGGGTTGTCTTCGCGAGATTACATTAAAAAGTGTAGGAGGGCAGTAGCTAAGAACACACACACACACACACACACACACACACACACACACACACACACACACAATGTAAGTGAAGATTCATTTTTTTCAGCGGTAATTGTGCTGTCGTCCTTCATCCCTAATCTTCTCATTTTACTTCTCTTATTTCTTAACATTTTGTTATGCTTGTAAATCTTCTAGTTCTTCATTATTATTATTATTATCATTATTATTATTATTATTATTATTATTATTATTATTATTATTATTATTATCATTATTATTCCCTCATCCTCCGAACTTTACTCGATGCGTTTTCACTTTCTCCGTCTTTTCTTTCGCTTCTACTAACCTGTGCTCTACTACCAACACAAGTAATTACCACCAACACCACTACAACTACTACTACTACTACTATTATTACCGCTTCTGCTGCTGCTGCTGCTGCTGCTGCCACTACTACAAGCAGTGTTATTCTATCAAGTGTGCATGTTAATGTTGTTATACTGTATTGCAAGTTCTTCACCGGATTAAAAATAAATCACGTGATCACAAACTCATCGCTTCGAAATATCTCGAACTACAACCTTCGGCTCAGCTGTCTAAATTTTAACAGATATATCTAAATTCACACCTTTGGTTTATTTGAGTTACTTCCCTTAGCTCGTATAATATTCAGTATGAAGTCACTTTGCGTTAGTGGTTTTTTTAATCATGTTCTTGACTTGGTGGCGCATTCGAGATTCGATCTGTAGCCTTTGGCTCATCCCTAAATAACTCGGGTGTCTCAATTCATTCATTTGGTCCATCTGAGTTGCCCCTCTTTGCTCGTTATATTTTACAAAATTAAGTCGCTTCAAGGCGGCAAGTTGACAGAATCGTGAGCACGCCGGACAAAATGCTAAGTAGCATTTCGTCCGTCTTTACGCTCTGAGTTCAAATTCCACGGAGGTTCCTTTCGGGGTCGATAAAATGGGTGTTAGTTGAATACTGAGGCCCATATAACTGACTTACCTGAAATTGCTGGCCTTGCACCAAAAATCTGAAACCAGTATGAAACCACTTCATTTTCTCTCCTCCACCAAATCTACGGTATCGGACTCGCAGAAACTTGTAGAGGAGACATCAATGATATCAGGCCGAAAGTGTTTGGCCTCCTCTGCTAGTTCCTGCCCTTCACCCGCAACGTTTGGAACATTCCAAATCCTAGTCAATAACGGTTTTTCATTCTTGGACCGGCTTCAGGGTTCCGGAAGATGCAACCTTCATGTTTTCACTCCTACGTGTCCGTGAAAAAGCTGCGGGTTGCAATCTACTTATCAGACCCTTCTACTTAAAGTCCGAATTTCCACACACATATACACACAGCCTTTTAAAGATACACTGATACATACAGAAAGAGAATATAAAAGGAAGAGCTAGAGAGAGAACCATAAAGATATGTACCCAGTGTGAATATAATGTGTATATAAATGTGTGATTGTATGTGTGTGTGTGTGTGTGTGTGTGTGTGTGTATGTGTGTGTGTGTGTGTGTGTGTGTGTGTGTGTGTGTGT
>NC_068999.1:1855934-1856484 GCF_001194135.2 Octopus bimaculoides
GGGGGGGGGGGGAGACAGTGACATAAATATTTATGCGAGTGTTAGTATGTGTGTATGATGGAGAGATACAGTGTCTTCACAGACGAAACCTAGCAGGATACCTGCTGTCCAATGCCATACGTTACAATACACATTAAATTCAACAAAACCTGAGTGGCTAACAGCAAAGTGGAGAAGATTCCGTTTGTTATGATATTGGTGTTTTGTTTTGTGAGGTGAGAATATTCGGTTGTCTGCGTCAACTAACCAAACACACAACACCACACGGCATCATACACGGTGTATACATGTGCGTGCGTGCGTGCGTGCGTGCGTGTGTGTGTGTGTATGTATGTGTATGTGTGTGTTCCTTCTTCGAAGGAAAAATTTAAATAATCAAAGACGGAAGGGAACACACATACATAAATACATACATAAACACATGCATACATACATACATAGATACATACATACAGACATACATACACACAGACAGACAGACAGATAGATAGATAGATAGATAGATAGATAGATAGATAGATAGATAGATAGATAGATAGATAGATAGATG
>NC_068999.1:1856494-1858266 GCF_001194135.2 Octopus bimaculoides
AGATGGATAGATGGATAGATAGATGGATAGATAGATAGATAGATAGATAGATAGATAGATAGGTAGATAGATAGATAGACAGACAGACCCTGCAAAGATAGAACGTATATAAAGCTAGAGGAATTTAGATTTAAGTATGTATAAATTTAATAAACACCGCGCAGGTCTCTGATCGTGTTGTAAGCGGAAATGAAGCGGTCGCCATGTTCAGCGCTATTATGAGACTGCGCGTTCTCATTTTAGTCTTTCTTTTATCCTTCTTTTGTTATCTTTGTTGTTGTTGTTGTTGCAGTCGTTGATGAATTTGTGTTGATGTTATTTTTGATGTTAGGTTAATGTTGTTGTCGTTTTTTATGCTGTTGTTGGTGTTGTTGATGATGATGATGATGATGTAAACGCTGGCATGAATGACTAAGTTCTTAAAAAGATCGATTTGCAACCATGTGACCCGTGATTCTATTCTGCCTCAAATGAAGGAGTAGCTGTGTGGTATGAAGTTTGCTTCCCAACCACATGCTTGTGGGTTCAGTGCCATTGCGTGGCACCTTGGTCCACTATCTTGTATAACCTCGGGCCAATCAAAGCCTTGTGAGTGAGCTTGGCAGACGGAAACTGAAAGAAGCTCACTGCATATGTATATACATACATACATAGATATAGATAGATAGATAGATAGATAGACAGACAAACAGGAAGACAGACAGACTGACAAACAGACAGGCAAACAGACAGGCAAACAGACAGACAGGCAGGCAGACAGACATACTTTTTCATGGAAGGGATTGCCGCAACCCTCAGTGCGTCACTGGTACTTTATGTTATCGACCCAGAAGGGATGAAACGCAAAGTTAATTATGATATATATACATATATGTATGTATGTTTGTATGTATGCATATATATGACTGTATATATCAATGTATATATATATATACATCCATATATATATATACATACATAAAATTGTATGTGTACAAAGAAGAATATGAGAGATACACACGTGATTATATATATCATATAATATACACATATGTTATATATATATATATTTACACATAAGTATGTGCATATATATATAAATATATATATATATGCATGCAGAAACACATACATATATGTCCGTGTGAGCGTGTGCGTGTCATCAATGTGGTGTTTAATACAACAATGTCTAAAATAAAAAACTGATCCATATATATATAATCGCAAATATACATATATATTTACACTCACACATCCACACTTAAACACACACACACATATACAGAAAAATACAAACAGGATGGAGATATAAGAAAGAAAGAAAGAAAGAAAGAAAGAAAGAAAGAAAGAAAGAAAGAAAGAAAGAGTTCACTATCGTAAAGGTAAGGCAGAAAAAGTGTTTAACGACTGGAAAGCGTAAACAGGAAACGCCATTTTGTTTCTGCATATGGTGTGTATGTGTATGTGTGTGTGTGTGTGTGTGTGTGTGTGTGTGTGATTTTGATGGTTTGGTAAGTGTATAACTGTGCTGTGTATAAAAGCAAACATGCGCGCGCGCGCGCAAACGCACATATAAAAGCACACACACACACATACTGATGAGCAGATTGGTATCTGAAAAACGTATGTTTGTAAACGCCATCAGAACCCGGTTAGTCTTCCTTTAAACAATCTCATGCAAAAATCACGAAAATATAAACATCCATTAACGAGCCAACCTTCAAACAAACATACTGCCACGCTCGATCCCGTACCTCACTTCATTATATCTATGACCATCACACATTAACAGT
>NC_068999.1:1858458-1860212 GCF_001194135.2 Octopus bimaculoides
TATGCATACATGCATACATATATATTACATATTTGTATGTGTTAAATATATCCTTACTATATCAGATATATGAATATATGTGAACGTACGTATACACACGCGCGCACACACGCACACACACACACACACAAGCACATATACAAACACACAAACCCAGCAACACACTCACGCATATAGGATTAAGCTCAGATGTAAGTGGGTGGGTGGCGGCTGATACATTCCCACGGGGTCTACATCTGAAATATTCACGTTTCTCAAGGGGACTCCATAAGACATTAAAATAATGCTGAGAGCAGAAAAGGCATTCGTCTGCCTCGGCAGTAAGCAGAAGTAAAATCACCGTGGTCCATAACACATCATACAATATATGTCACAGAACAGACATATTCTGGAACCTGATGGAATTCTGTCACAATTCCCCCGTTTTATGTAGGAACTGGTAAAGTAAAGCCACTGTAGGGGCTGCAAGTTCGTCTTGAGTGGATTTCTGGGCAAGAGATCGCACGGACCATGTACACATAGTTTGGTACGTACACACACACACACACACACACACATACACACGGAGCATGTCCGCAGTCTCAAACAATCGAGCAAAATGTATAATTTCTTTCGGATGTTTACGTTCGAATTTGAATGAGTTTAACTTTGCTTTTCATTCATTTGAGGGCAATAAAATAAAATACCAGTCAAGTACTTTGGTCGATGTCATCGACTAAACCCCATCCAAAAACATTGCTGGCTTTGTGCCTAAATCAGAAACCAGTAGTTGTAATTATAGATTTAGTCATCGTCATAATTATTATTATTTTGTTTTTAGGGGAATGATTCGAACTTAACACGTTTCATTAAATCAAAATTAGTTTTTCTTTGAAATATTTTGGGAAAATTGGGTAGAGACACTTGTTTTTAGTGAGTTTAGGGCAATCTGTGCTTTTGTGTGCAGGTTCTCGAAGCATTCTCCGTAGTTATCCTCCATTTTTGTATTAAACCCTCTTTCTCTTGCTCTTTCTCTCCCTCCCTCCTACACTCTCTCTGTATCTCTCTTCGCCTCCCTTGCTACCTCCCCCTTACCCTTATTCCTCACTGATCCTTCTTCTTCCTTTATATTCCCTGCTTGTCTCTCCCTCTTATACTCTTCTCCCTGTACTCCTCTTTCCCTGTGTCTGTCTGTCTCTCTCTCTTCCATCCACTTTCTCTCCTTCTCTATGTATGTCTTCCTCTCTCTTATCTCTCTCTCTCTCTCTCCTTTTCTCTCTCCTCATTACTCTTCCTCCACCTCTCTTCCACTCCCCCACGCCTCCCTTTCCTCCGCTCCCTTCTCCTTCCTTCCCGCCCTTTTCTCCCCCCCTTCTCTCTCCATACCTATCTACAACATGTCCCCAACTTTTAAACAACCAGTTAACGTTCAAATGACATCGTTTTTAATTTCGCATCGCATTATTTTATTTATTCGTTTGTTTTTCCAGATTCCTCTTCAGCCAAAGTGTTTTGTATGAGAATGGTCGTCTCTGCGGATATGTACGAGTGTGCGTGCGCATGCATATATCGTTACATGTATGTCGCTACATGTACGGGTGTGTGTCTGTGTGTGTGTGTCTGTGTGTGTGTCTGTGTGTGTGTGTCTGTGTGTGTGTCTGTGTGTGTGTCTGTGTGTGTGTCTGTGTGTGTGTGTTTTCAAAGGCGCCTTTCAAAGAGATTATTAGTCATAGAAAAATGAAGGAGACTTTTTTTTCTTTCTTTCTTTCTTTCTC
>NC_068999.1:1860430-1862126 GCF_001194135.2 Octopus bimaculoides
GAAAGCTTTTAAAAGCTAAAGTCCCATGGCCTGATTGGTGGCTGATTTATGGCTTGGCTTCTTGGCTCTTTCATCGATCTTTCGCTCTCTCACTTTCTCTCTTTCTCTCTCTCTTTCTCTTTTTTCTCTCCTTCTCTCCCTCCCTCTCTTCTATGTCTTTCCTGATCCAGTCCTGATTCATCTCTGATGATGGTCACATGTAATGGCGGAGACATGAAAGAGGCATCGTCGACATAAGTGATTCGTTGATAATATATAGAGAGAGGAGGAGGAGGAATCTGAAGAGAGAAAGAGAAAAGGAGAGAGAGTGTATAGAGGGAGAGATAGAGACAGGAGAAGAGTGGAGGAGGAGGATAATATGAGTGAAAGAAAGAGAGAGAAGAAAGATAGAATGAAGAGAAGAGTTGAAGAGAGACAGAGAGGAATAGGGAAAAAGCGCCAGAAGCAGAGAGCAAGAGGAGAGAGAGAGAGAGAGAGAGAGAGAGAGAGAGGGAGAGGGAAAGAGAAGGGGAGGGAGAAAGAGAGGGAGAAATATAAAAAGGAATGAGAGAGGGTTCGAGCGATAGAGATCGAGATAAGGAGATGAAGGGAAATGCGATGAGTGATAGAGAGATGCAGAGGGGAAAGAAGTTGAACAAAGAGAGAGAGAGAGAGAGAAGGGGAGAAGGAGAAGTAAAAAGAAATAAGGGAAAGAGAAGGAGAAAGCAAAAGAAACGGATATAAAGAGAGAAAGAATGGGAAAGAGAGAGAGAGAGTAAAATGAGAGGTGAAAATTTAGGGAGAGAGAGAGAGAGAGAGAGAGATGCGAGGTAAAGAGAAAGACAGAGAAATTGAAAATAGAGAGAGATGGGGGGGAGAGAAGGGCATGGGTTTATTTTGTGCTAGAGATAAAGGTGTAGGTGGCGCTACGAACAGTAGAAAGTGCAAAGGCAGAAAGTACGAAGATTAGAAATACATTTCTGTATAGGCGCCATTTTATAAGCTGCGTATGGTCCTTATCAGTGCCGGCGTTGGGGACGGGGGGGGGACTATTGGAAGGGGCCGGTTGAAGTACTAGTTTCAATCATTTCACTGCGGCCATGCTGGGGCAGCGCCTTTAAGGGTTTTAATCGAGGAAATTAATCCGAGGACTTATTTTATTGGTCTCTTCTACCGAACTACTAAGTTGCAAGAACGTAAATACACCAACGCCGGTTGTCAAGTGGTGATGGTGGGGGACAAACACAGGCACAAAGACACACACACATACATAGATATATATATATATATTAAGACGGACGAAATGCCACTCAGCATTTTGTCCGGCTTGCTAAGGAATTCTGGCAGCTAGCTGCCTTAACTACAAGTGATGATAGCAAAGCAATCGCCATGACCATCATCATCATCTACATCAGCATCACCAACGCCGTCGCCGCTACGCCCGTCCAGAGGTTCTCACCACCACCCCACCACCGCCATCGCTTCCACCTACCATAATGCTTCTACACTGTGGCTCCGTCCACCACCATTACCATCATCATCAGCATCAACACCACCACATATTGTACAACAGACGCTACCCACCACCACCACCATCACAACTACCATCATCACCCCCACCACCACCATCTTCACCACTATCACTACCACCACCATTACCCCTATAGTATCCTCTTCTCTACCAATCTCTCTCTCTCTCTCTCTCTCTCTCTCTCTC
>NC_068999.1:1862450-1864670 GCF_001194135.2 Octopus bimaculoides
CACCATTGCCGTAGTCGCCGGCGCAGGCGGTGGAGGCGGTGGTGGTGGTGGTGTTAGTGGCAGCGCGGCGGCGACTATGGCAATGGTGGTGGTGCAGCTGTATGCTTACACAATGTATAAAAGGAGGATGTCGATGATGGCGAATTTATACATGCGCCAGTACAAGATACAGTGCTTGTAGTTGATTGTACGACAGTAATAGTAGCAGTAGCGGCGGTGGCGGTGGTAGTAGTGATGGTGGTGGTCATTGCATTGTTTATTGAGGCACTGTTGCATTTGGTGGTGTCGGCGGCGGTTGCGGTTAGGCATTTTACAATGTCTGTTGTGACATGTGTGATCAGATCTGCACTCCATGTACACATGCATGCATGTATGAATGTATGCATACACGCATATATATATATATATATATATGTGTGTGTGTGTGTGTGTGTGTGTGTGTGTGTGTGTGTGTGTGTGTGTGTGTGTGTGTGTGTGTGTGTGTGTGTGTGTGTGTGTGTGTACGTGTGTGTAATGAGAGAGACATTGATGTATGCAAGCCAAACAAACATACAAATGTGTGTGTATATAATTTTGTACGCATGTGTATACGTATTCATGCATACACAAGCATGCAGACATAAATACATACACACACATATATATGTACATGCATACTTATATACACCACTATGTATATACAAACACACTCACACACATATATCCAAGTGCAATCATACATACAAGCATACATACAGATATACAAATATATACATCATGCTGAAATTTAATTATATTTCATTTCTTTTTTATGTCTTATGCGCAATAATCTTGCGAATGCATATATAATGCTGATAATGAAAAAGATGTTTCAAACGTGAGTATCCGCCGAGAATTCTGTATGGAGTATTGTGCCGGATACTCGAAGTTCGGTTTGTCTTTGATATAGACATTATATATGCAACCGGCGAATGTCTACAATAAAATAACAGTGAAGCTTCTATTCCCAGTGTATTCCGATCTTTAGTACGGGAACATAATTTAAATTTAAAATCTGAATTGGAAATTTTGAGTCGCATATTATTATTCATGTATGAATAACACACACATGCACGCACGCACATATACGCACAACACACACACGCACACACACACACACACACACTAACACATATACATACATGCATACATATTTAGATAGGTAGACAGATAGATAGATAGATAGATAGATAGATAGATAGATAGATAGATAGACAGATAGATAGATAGATAGATAGAGAAACAGATAGATCTATACATATATAGACACGTACAGTTATATATATATACATACATACATATACATACATATATGCATACATATACATACATATATTCATACATACGAACATACGCACACACATACCGAAATTTGCTTTTCTACTTGTTTCACTGAAACAAGAAGCTAAAAAAGAGACGTGTGTGACTATTGGTATACATTCTTTGCGGAGCTGTTAACAGACTGTGAGACGGTTCGTCAAAAGACCACCGTTCCTCTATTCTACATACCTCGATAACATAGAAAGAACGTCTTTATAGTGTCATTACGCCTATATTGGCGTTTTTCATTTCATCTCAATTAGCAATAAGTATGATACACAAATGCTTATTTTAATACAAAATATTTATATTAATAGGACCAACTTACAGAGAATACAAACAATAGAGAAAATCAAATGGGTGGAAGAAAGTTAGAAGTCCAACAGCTGTTTCGGGGAGCTCAGAAATACATAATAATGCTAGTAGATGTAGTTCATCACAATATGTGGCTGTAAGGTTGCAATTAGCATTGGATAAGACGAACCTCGGTCATCAGGGTAGAGAAGGTCTTACATATCAGACCGTAATGCAGAGAATTTCGAAAACGAAAATGTACGTATGTACGTATGTATGTGTTTATGTATGTACGTATATATGTATTTACGTATGTATGTATATATGCATTTATTTATGTATGTATTTACGTAGAATGTATATATGTATTAACGTATGTATGTATGTATGTATGTATGTATGTATGTATGTATGTATGTATGTATGTACGTATGTGTGCATGTATGCATAAAGCAATATGAGGTCTCTTACATTTACATTATACTGCTGCGCTTATAGTTTTGTTCCATACAAATGTATATATGTTTGTTTGTATGTATGTGTATATAGTACACGTCTGTATATATATATATATATATATATATATAT
>NC_068999.1:1865057-1866022 GCF_001194135.2 Octopus bimaculoides
GCCAATGTACTTTTGTGCTTTCTTTCGTTCTTTCAAGTCAGCCACAGAAATAACCAAAATACAATTCAAGTGGAATCATACGAAATTTTGGAAATCTGAAATTTGTTCTTGTAAGCACTCACCACTATCCTAACTTTTAAAAAATATTCCATACACAAGACATATACAAACAACCACTCGTCTTCATATTCATAGAAAAATAAGCAAAGCATAAGGAACTCTCAGTTCTCTGCTGCTACAAAATACAAAAAATATATTCAGAATAATTCCTGAAACTCCAAAGAAAATAAGTAACATCGAAATATTCATCCAATTCTACTGGCAAGTAGTAATTCTATATCTGAGAATAAACACAAAATGGCGAACATCAACATTTTATATTCGGCAAAGAAAAGAATGAGAGAGAGAAGAGAGAGATGTAGAGAGAGAGAGAGATGTAGAGAGAGATAGAGATGTACAGAGAGAGAGAGGTGTAGAGAGAGAGATGTAGAGAGAGAGAGAGAGTGGGGAGAGAAAGCGAGTGAGAAAAAGATCCCATGTGATAATGGATCGTTAACGTAAGTTTTACTAATATTTACCAAAACATTCGATATTATATTATTATTATTATCATGGACGTCGATTTAAACTTGTAAACGAATGAAATGGAGATTTGTAAAACAAATGGAGGAGAAAGAAATGTTCTTGAAATGAAGACAACATTGTGGAGTTCTTGGAAACTTGGTCGGAGTAAAAGAAAGAAGAAAAAAGAAAGAAAAACAAACCCGAGAAAGTTTTTCTCTGGATATGTTACGAAGCAGAGACCACTACCAGGCCTACAACCACAACTACTACTACTACCTCTACTACTACTACTACTACTACCTCTACTACTACTACTACTACTACTACTACTACTACTACCTCTACTACTACTACTACTACTACTACTACTACTACTACTACTACCACCAACACTAGTATTA
>NC_068999.1:1866106-1867491 GCF_001194135.2 Octopus bimaculoides
TGATCATCAACTACTCCAACTACTAGTGCTGCTGCTACTTCTACAGCTACTACTACTACTACCGAAACTTCTACCACTACTCAGCTACTACTATTATTACG
Organism: Octopus bimaculoides; assembly: GCF_001194135.2. Taxonomy (NCBI): domain Eukaryota; kingdom Metazoa; phylum Mollusca; class Cephalopoda; order Octopoda; family Octopodidae; genus Octopus; species Octopus bimaculoides. The sequence goes on from NC_068999.1 coordinate 1,866,208, forward strand.
ACTACTACTACGACTACTACTGCTACTAATACTGCTACTACTACTGCTACTACTACTATGGATATAACGATGCAGTAGTCGCGAAATCTGTAACTCCTCTTCTTCCTCCTCCTACTACTACTATTACTATTGATATAACGATGCAGAAGTCACCAGATCTGTAACTACCACTACTACTACTACTACTACTACTACTACTACTACTACTACTACTACTACTACTATTACTACTATTACTACTATTGTTGCTGCTTCTGCATTGGAAATGGTAACTAACCTCATTATCGGTCCCAAAATATATTTCCTCTCATTGACGAACCCAACCGGTAAAACATTCTGAAATGGTAACAAGACAAGTTCTACATAGCAAAATATTTCAAATATTTTCACCGAGGTACGCAGACGCCAGTAAGAGACGGGTAGGACATAGACATCGGGGTACAAAGGGCAGAGAACAATAGCTAAAGATAAGATGTAAGACAAATACTCCCTTTTATAAACAATGGTGAAACCCTATTCCAAGCTGAAAATGAAAGAATGTGTTAACAAGATAGTTTAATCTGTGAACTAATACGGAATAAAATGGCAAACTATCTAATGGAAATTAAAACAAAACTTAAGGAAACAAGCACTTGCAGACGAGAAACAATAAATAACAGAAGTGAAGAACCAACCAATAGGTTAAGGAAGTTGTTTGGACATTCATCTTGGTTTGGTAGCTGCACTTTCTGGCTCTGGAAGCGAACACACACACACGAAAAATATGTTCACACACATAAGCAAAGAAAGAGAGAGAAGAGAGACAGAAAACGAGGGAAACATTAGCACGTCGGATGTCAAATAAGTCATCCTCGAACCAGCGATGTCGAATAAGCGACGGCAAAACAGCTACGCCAAAACGTTTCCCTCAGATTGTCTCAGATCCGAATACCATACAGTTCCTAACAAAATCATCATCGAGCTAAACTAAGCGCACGTTAACGTTCTTAATAACACACACAGTAAGAAAAAGCATTTCATTACAACCAAAATATCATCTGTTAACTATAGACCTAATTGAATGTCTTTTGTTTGTTTGTTTGTTTGTTTTTTTTGGGGGGGGGGTTTTCTACATTTTCGAACTAGCACTAAAAAGTATCTTAAAACACTTACAGAACAGACGGAAGGCCCGGATGCAACATGGCGAATGTGTTCTTATGTTTACGCTAATAAACATCAGCACCGCCAGAGTATCCGCCGTATATCGTATATGAATTCCTCTCTCTCTCTCTCTCTCTCTCTCTC
>NC_068999.1:1868216-1869360 GCF_001194135.2 Octopus bimaculoides
ACAGGATCCCCAACATAGATAAACACACGACCATACACACACGCAAACACACGCACACACGCACACACATGAAACCATGCAGACACGCACACATGCACGCAATGTACGTGTAACTGAGGAAGTTTTATTTGTAATATGGTAAGGTAATGTGATTTGGTTTACTACACTTACCACCACCACCGCTGCTGCTGCTATTACTACTACTACTACTAGAATTGTTGTGGTGGCGGTGGCGGTGACGGTGGAGGTGGCGGCGGTGGTTGTAGCAGTGTGTAAAACTGAAGCCATCTGCTTAGGCCTGGCACGTGGAAGCTTATCTGTTCTTATCCAATGACGCACGCATATACGTATACCCTAATCATCATCAGCATCAGCATCACGAAGAACAGGTAACACGCGTGCGTGCATATGGATATATAGGCAAATGAACATTAAAAGAGACCATATATAAAGAGAGAGAGAGAGAGAGAGAGAGAAGGGGAGAGAGGGGAAGAGAGAGTTTGATGACGACCAGGTAAACAGTGAAACAGATATATGTGTGTGTGTGTGTGTGTGTGTGTGTGTGTGTGTGTGTGTATACAGAAAGCGAGAGTGAACTGAAGAATTGAAAGAGAGAGAGAGAGAGAGGAGCGGGACCGTATGTGTACCTTGAGTATGTGTATGCGTGTGTGTTGTGTTGTGTTGTGTTTCCATCTTTCAGCATCACCTGTGCTCAGCATCCGCCCTCCTTCTCCTCCCTTTATATTTCCTTTTCCCTCTCCCCGGTAACTCCCAAATTGACCAACCCACCGGAATCTACTCCACACCGTCACCGTCGGGATAGACTTACATTATGTAGCCACCCGCAACACCAGCAACATGACCAAATATATATATGTGTAACCCGCACGACCGCCACTACTACCGCCACCCGTAAAGCCCACCACCACTGCGCAAGGTGAAATTCTACCAGCACCACCACCATTATCATCAATACTATCAGAACCACGACCATCATCATCATCATCATCATCATCGTCATCACCACTATCACCGCCACCAGTTGCACCATCACCACCATTGCCCTCTCTGTACGACCAACGACTACAAGAAACCCTCCACCCCCACCATTATTCTTAGCCAGCACTAGTACCGCCCCCATCCC
>NC_068999.1:1869882-1870905 GCF_001194135.2 Octopus bimaculoides
CCCTCTCTCTCTTCCAATATATATTTATATATATATGTATATATGTGGGTTGTGTGTTTGTGTATACATATATACATATATATATATATATATATATATATATATATATATTTATATATATATATGTATGTATGTATGTATGTATGGACGGTATGTACAATTATTTGAACTTATATTTCCCCTCTCCCCATATGTATTGTGTTGACGAAGAAAGAAAGCTTATTTTTTGCTTTAATCCAGAGGAATCGGAACCAATTCACAATTAACGAGAAGTCCTTTTAACCTTCTCTCCTCACTAACCTGCTTTCCACCCATGTATATGTTTAGCTGGAGTTTTTTGGTAGTGCTTTGAAGGTATCGCCACTTGAAGCATGCTGGAGGAGAGAGGTCGTTTTCACACGATCTCCTTTGATATAATTATATACATATGTACATCATTATTAATTTAATGGATTAATTGCCTATAAATTTTTATGGCATGCGGACTACGTGATAAAAATCATTAACGTAATTTTTATACTTATATTCTTTTATGAATTAATATACATATAGAGAGAGAGAGAGGAAAGGGAGAGAATTTGGACCCAGTACGTGACTGGTATATTATATATCAAACACCTGAAAAGAAGACAGAAACGGTCACAATGAGAACGTGCCTCAACACAAACCAGAAACCTTCTATTTGGTCGTCGCACTAACCCTCCAGCCAATGGCGTTTGTTCATTACTATCATTTATACAATAAATATAATTGATTGTGGAAGACGGTGGTGGCAGCAGGAGGGGGGGAGTCAATGCTGCGAGTGAGAGGTGCGAACAGTTTCAATTGTCCGTTAATATTATCTTATTAGAGTAACTTAATTATCGGTCGAGGAGTTTGGTGCGTAATTAGATAGGCAGATAGGAAATATAGATATATTAATGGATAGGCGTGTAGGTATGCGTGTGTGTGTGTGTTTCATGCGTGTATATATGTACGTGCGTGTGTGTTTATGTATATGAGTATATGTATATATGAATATAT
>NC_068999.1:1871957-1873219 GCF_001194135.2 Octopus bimaculoides
TGGTGTTGTTGCTGTGGTTATCGTTGCGGTACCGCTGGTGGTGATGAAGGTCGTAGTGGTTGTGATGGTGGTGGTTGTGATGGTGGTGTTGTTGGTGGTATTCTGTTATTATTTTGGTGATAGCGGCGGCGGCGGCGGCGGCGGTGACGTTGGTGGCTAGTGCAGCAATTGTAGTGGCGGTGAGATTGATGGTTGTCGTAAAAGCGGTGGTAGTGGTGCTGATTCTGTTGTTGTCCTATTGTTAATTTAGACACTGATTTTGTAGCTGTGGTGTTGTTGATGCTGCTGCTGCTGGTTTGGTGTTGGTGTTAGTGGTGGTGGTGATGGTGGTATATATTACTGTGTCTGAAGAGAGTCATTCTCTTTTCGTGCCTTATTATTTAAGACACTTACCGGTTCTATTTCCTACGGGGTTCTTTCAGTTTCCGTCTATCAAATCGATTCATAGGTCTTTGGTCGGTCTGAGTCTGAAGCAGAACCTCAAAGTACCTTGTAGTCGGACTGAACCCGGAACCATGTGGTTCGGAAGCAAACGTCTTACCACGCCGCCACACCTGTAACAGTATATATAGCTTCACATTTCTGATCCCCAATTTATCGAAGTGGACACAGATCAAGTCAAATGATGCAGAGTGACGAACTCCAAAGGCAAACCGAACGCCCATCGAAAGTTACCATTTGAATACCGATGTAGACGGACTGAGTACCAAATTTGAATACTAACTAAATACGTTGTCACTGCTATAGCTTTGTATGTTTGTCAAATTAACATTGAAAGGTATATATTTGAAAGCGAGCGGAACAAGCATTCAGAGTTACGACTTTGGAATCCAACTGAATTACCATTCAAAGTTACCAAGGCTTCCAATCAAACGATATTTATAAACTAGGCATTTTGTTATTCGATAGATTCGTTCTTTGCTATCGTATATTCGTTCGCATACCTGCTCACGCATCACATTACTATTATTATTACCACTGCACATACACACTCACATACATACATACATACATACATACATACATACATATTCGCATGAATTGCACTTAACAACAAGAACTGCTTCAATATGTTGCGTGGGACACAACGTCATTTTTGTATGCATATATGCATAGATGCATCCGTGTACGTGTGTGTGTATGTGCGTGCGTGCGTGTACATACATATAAACGCATATATATATATATATATATATATATATATGCGTGCACATGCATATAATTTTATATATACATAGATATATATATATCTAAATATATAT
>NC_068999.1:1873951-1877154 GCF_001194135.2 Octopus bimaculoides
TTATATATATATATATATATATATATATATATATATATATATATATATGTGTGTGTGTGTGTGTGTGTGTGTGTGTATGTGTGTGTGTGTGTGTGTGTTTGTATACATGCAGACACACACACACACACACACATATGTATATATATATGCATACGAAATTCCCGGCCTGAAATAAGAGTCCGACGTAAAACTCAAAACAATGTTAGCTAGATTATTGTTGGCCGATAACAGTTTACTCAAGGTAGCTGCCCTCAGCTTCCACCGTGTTCTCAAGATGGTTCCAGAAACTGGCGCATGTGTTCCTCACTGTGTCCCTGGGAAGATCTTCGAACACCTGTTAGGTCTTGGCAAATCTTTGTTGTAGTAGTAGTAGTAGTAGTAGTAGTAGTAGTAGTAGTAGTAGTAGTAGTAGTAGTATGTCTCTGCTTCATGTATTGGGCAATTTGTTACGATAATATAAACCGACATTGAAGTGTACACAAAGAAATAATTGTGTGTGCGTTCGTGTGTACGTGTGTGCATGTGTGTGCGTGTGTGTATGTATGTGCGTGCGCGTATGTTAGAATGAGGGTGTTTTATTTTTTAGTTATAAACGTAAAAGAAAGTACTAAATATACACGATAGAATTTATACATTCATCAGAAATAGAAGCAGAAGCCGTTCATTAGTATTAAATGAGAAATAGCTTAACAGATTTGCCAAAATCACTACAAAACCCACGAGGATGGATTAGCATTAATTGCATATTTGTAATTAAGCCATATAAGGTTTCTACGTCTTTTGTTTTACTTCTGGCAGAGTTGATTCATTAACCGCAATTTGTTCGACACACCTTTAGTTTCTTTATTTCTGATTCGCTACCTTGTTGTACTTGCAATGGTCTTGAAAGAAAAGATTTCGACAGTTCGTGTAAAGTTTATATAATATATATCATATTTAGGCAAGCAATAAGCTTAGAGTTTTCTGCCAAGTCAGTGTTTTAATTCTTGGCACCAAGACAAACCTTGTAGCCAAGTTTCGCATCTTAATTCTCTTTTCCATAGTTCTTTTAAACATACGCGTGAATGGCGTTGTTTAAAACGTTATTATTTTATATCAGTATCCGTCTTTTTGTAGCCTCTTTCTCGTATTTTCACATTCTACTGCTTTCTCATCGACTTAGTAAATGTTTCGCTGTTGGATTTCGTACAACATTCATTTATGATTGCATCTAACTCTGAATGTCGGTACAATCATCATGGCTGTTGTTAACATAGTTGTCCTTCACGACTTTATTCAACCGTAATGTTTGATGTCGGCACAGTTTTTTCCTTTCTGACCGTATTTATCCACAATGAATGTTATACAACCATGAGCTTTCTCTTCAGCCATATTGTTTAGTGTTGCTGTTCTATTCTTTCTAGATTGTGTTCTTCCATATTTAGCGGTGTTCTTACAGCATTTTATTCTCATTGTTTAGCCAATGGTTCATACAGCCATAATAGTTTTTACTTCTCCGATGGCTGTACACTGCAACGAAGTCTAGTTTCCGTCCAGTATTCTTTTCTTTCTCGTTATGTCCAGCCATTATGATAGTTATTGCTACAATATTCTATTCTCAATGTGTTTAATATTTTGTACGGTCAGCCTGACGGTTGTACGACGACAGTTGTACTCTGTCACGAGGTTTAGTCTTCAAGCAGTATTCCTCCTTTCTAGTTCTATTCAACCATAACGGTCGGCGTAGTTGTAATATTCTGTCAGTGGCATATTATGGCTCAGCTTTTGTGTCTTTTTCCGAAATGATTTAAGACTTCCTGAGAAGAAGTATTTTCAGAGAGCTTTTTTCGTTTCTCATCCTCCGCTAGGCGTCTTGTGAGGGTCCGTGATGTAGTAGCTCACGATCGTTAGGTGGTGAGTTCGATTCCTGACGGCGAATTGTGACCTTGAGCAAGACACTTTATTTGACGTTGCTTCAGACTACTCCGCTTGCAAAAAGGAGTTGTATTTGTAATTCACAAGGGTCAGCCTTGTCACATTCTGTGTCACGCTGAATCTCCCTGATAACTACATTAATGGCACGCGTTTCTGTGGTGTGTTCAGCCACTTGTACGTTAATTTCGTGAGCAGGTTGTTCCGTGAATCAGATCAACTGGAACCCTCGTCGTCGTCAGGCGCCCAGACACCTTGTGTGCTAGATGTAAAAATCATTGCTAACGATAGTTCGTTGATGTTGACATTTTGGGGTTACCTCAAGCCTTGTGAATGAAATTTGTTCCTTACTCAAAGACATATAATCCTTGCTCATACATAATGGTCATTAAGACTCCTGCGAAAAGTACCGTGTGTGAAATCTTTGCTTATTTTAGTCAAAGCTTTTCATAAAATCTAGACGCTGTACGTTGAACTTACTATTCACCATATACCATATGCTAGTATCTAAATATCCGACTCTATATATCACAGGTCATTCATATTATATTCTAGTTTTTGTAGTTATTCACCAGAGGGCGTTATTTCATTATCACGTGTAATGCGTGATAATGAATACTCCAACGAACTGTTTTTAGAATGACAGTATTTATATACGGAGAAGTTTTGATAGCTCTGTACGTGTTATCACATATTTTCATGTTGTCTCTTGTGATATTATCGATAACTTTTAATAAGAGAATGGTTGGCCTTTTTCCAATTCTCTTTAAAAACTGTCTGTTGTCTAAAGACATTTTCGAAAATTTGGAAGAATTCGCCTCATACTGCGACTGCAAATCGTTTTTAACTTTTATATTATTCCAAAGTCATCCCCTGACGGACGGATTGGTTTTATAAACCGGCATATGAAGGAGTGAGTAGTGGTGGTAGTTGGCGGGTTTTTGGTAGGACCTCGATATCTTTGTACAACGGAGGGTATTGCAGGAACTGAAGCAAGTTACATGTCATCGATAATCAATAATTTGAGAAATTAAAGATACTTGGTTTATAAGTTATTCAACGTCTCCAAATCTGTGGGAATTTAGTTCTGGTAATTCTTTAGTCAGTAATTCCTTAACAAATATAAATATTTTCACATGACATCCGATGGCATCAGAATGGCTCAGTGAAATCAGCGATACTCACTGATTTAAATTTTAAAACTGTGAGAAGTTGCCTGAATATCTCTATCGTTTCGTTTTTCGTTTCTTGTTCCATAGTTTTCTATCTTTATGGGATTGTGTGTGTGCGTG
>NC_068999.1:1877499-1878515 GCF_001194135.2 Octopus bimaculoides
TATATATATATATATATATATATATATATATATATATATCCAATGGAGGTAAAAATCAACAACAAGGTACTCCATCCAGTATGCGTTATATATATTTCATTTGCTGGTTTACGTATATTTTTTCTGGAGCAATCCATGGCGTATAGATCCATAATAGTGTGTACACATTTTTGAAGAATCTTTAGAGTCACTCAGCTTTACGTGGCTATACGTCATAACACAATCATTATATATATATATAATGATTCACAATCAAAATGCAGAAATTGCGTATTCCGAATGAACGAGGTAATGTAATCCGATAGTAGAATGAATTCCGCAAATTAAGCACTCCAAAGTCAGTGGATTGCTGGTGATTTTCTTCCTCCGTCAGAGAGCCGGGTGTTAAAAAAACCTTCAAGGTCATAGAGAAGCTATACAATTCCTTCCAAATCCAGTTCAGGATATTTCGTTATTTTCGCTAATATCTCAAATAGGCAGAAGTTACTAATTGATGCAAAGGCTGAAAGTTTCGAGTAGAGCTCTTGACAAATTTGCCAAAGTTCGAAAAGAACCAGGCACGAAAGTTCCGAACATAAGTCACTTCGAAACGTCAACCCATTAAAATACTGAAATATATATTCATATACCGAGTTCTATTTAGCCTGTTTAAGTACACACACACACACACACACACATATGTGTATGTATGTATGTAGTTTATATCTGCTACATACATCCGTTTGCTTAGCCATAGATATGCAGTCTCTTGTTAATTCTAGTTTTCCCAATTTAATTACTGAGTGATTTTGGCTAAAATCTTTTTCTTCCTTCAGACGTTTCGTTAAGAGAATCTACATAACATCGGCAATATAATTAATTATATCGGTCTCCCGAGGAACACACACACATACACACAATCATAGAATATATATTTACACATATGTATATATGCATGTATATAAATATGTGTGTGTATGTGTACATGTATGTATATATATATATAAATATATATATATATATATATATATATATAT
>NC_068999.1:1878836-1880490 GCF_001194135.2 Octopus bimaculoides
TGTGTGCGTGTGTGCGTGTGTGTGTGTGCGTGTATCCTAGTGGTTCTTGAATTCTGACAAATTCAGTTTTACGTTTCTAATTGTTTTTAAAACGAGATCTGTGGAAACAATAGCGATACTCAGAGTTTTGCAATCTATACTATTTAGTGGTCTTTTTGCCTTCTTTAGTAACATAACTCGTCACCAATCTATCATGTTCATATATAGGCGTGGCACCTTGGGCAAGTGTCTTCTACTATATAGCCTCGAGCCGACCAAAGCCTTGTGAGTGGATTTGGTAGACGGAAACTGAAAGAAACCCGTCGTATTTCATCGACCCCGAAAGGATGAAGGGCAAAGTCGACCTCAGCGGAATTTGAACCTAAAGACCGACAGAATGCCGTTAGGCGTTTTGTTCGGTGTGATAACGATTCTGCCCGCACGCCGCCTTACGATCTGCAAATATCGAAAGAAGTATTGATTTCTTCGTTGGCGTAGTTTCGATCTACGAACTTCTGGATTATGGGCCCAGCACGCTCCCACGGTGCCGCTCTGCACAACGAGTGCTGCAGTAAATATATATTGTATTATTTCTCACGCTATCTGTTCTAGGTTTCATTATTTCTATCTCATCATCCATCATGTGATATTTATTTCTATGCATTCAACTATTTCAAATGTACGAAATATAAAAACTACACAATACGCGCTACAAGACTACGATGTTAATTTATTTACTGAGAAACGACATTTCACTCTTCTCATATTCTGACAATTACACTTGACAAACCACATGCATAAATCTATGCGTTTCAAATGTTTCTGGATCATTCTTCATTTGCCATTTTCGGATCAGCCAGAACCAAATCAATTCTATAAAGATTTCCAATTCTGTAAACATTACACCAGGCAGCTTGCTAGTCACATGTACTACAACTGAACAGAGGCTAAAACCGAACACTACGTCTCTGTCGTGTCTAATCATATACGCTATATATATAAAAGCTATATAATAGCTTTTGAGGTAAACTGTATTTCTATGGGGGATAATAATGTTTATAATATATTTGTATGGTAGCTTATAATATATTCTATATTTCTATAGTGGCTATTGATATGCACTCTGTCTGTATGGCGGCTCAATAATATATACTCTCTTTCTATGGTGGTTTATAATATATTCTATATTTGTATCGTGGCTAAAAATATGAGACTTAAATGATGTTTTTTTTTATCAGGATATTAAACAAAATTTATGATGATATGTTTAAAAAAATATTAAATGAAGAATTATATTTAAATACGAAACCTAACCGATAAGAATTTTTATGATGTGATGTTGGTATTTAGAATTTTAGCCATTATATTGAAAATTAAATTAAAATATATAAATATGGTTGGTATTAGCATCTATTTGGTGTAGTGAATGGGATGTGCAAATATTTGAAGAGGTTGGTGTAATAGTGAATGCGTGACAGGTTTAGTGGAAATATTTAAGTAATGTTATGTATCTTCAAACTTTTCATTGCGTCCATTTTGTGAATGCCATTTATATAATATTCATTTTAATTTAACAATCTCTCAAATAACGTCAAATACAATATTTTTCTTCTCTTTCACACCAGTCAAACTTTTATACATCTGGGAAAAATTATATATATATATATATATATAT
>NC_068999.1:1880707-1882793 GCF_001194135.2 Octopus bimaculoides
ATATATATATATATATATATATATACGGTTGTAGGGTGAATGCTTCTGCATATATTGAGGTTCTGGATAAAGTTGTTAAGCCTTGGATCAATATTGTATGCAATGGAAGGCCTTATGTCTTTCAATAAGATTCTGCACCATCACACAAGGCTCAAATGACACAAGAATGGTGGTCAACAATTTGCATGATCCCATCACGCCCAACATTTGGCCTCCTAATTCTCCAGATTTCAATCCACTTGACCACTATGTATGGAGCATCGTTGAAAAAAATGTCAGTGAACACCCCCATAACACCAAGGGTTCTTTGAAAGCCGCCATAGTTCGAGTCACGTCCGATACGAACAGGGACTACTTAATCCGAGCTTGTAAACGATTTCGACTCGGCTTAGAGGTAGTTATTGATGCTTATGGTGGTTTTATTGAATGAAATTATTAAACTGATAATTAGCTTTATGTTTATGTCATTTTTGTCAAAATACAGTTTTTTGGTTGTTATTATATAAGCGTTTTTTTTGCAAAATCTGTTCTCAGATACATAAATCTGTCCTCAGATACAGTCTGCACCCTGCATATCTTACGGAAATAATATTTTTTCTTTTAAAAAATAGAATTTCTTTCATCATCTTGTATGAGCATTAAGAAATTTGACAAAAGTTGAGTTACGATTATTGTATGTATTCCATATTTTCAGATATTACCCATGGTGGCAAAAATACACTCACAAACTTGCTTATCATACGATGGATAAACACTCCCGAACAATATACATACATACATGCATACATATATACATACACGCGCACACATACACATACATACACACACGCATACACACATATATATGTGCATACACACATACACAAATACACAGAATTAGTGGAAGAGAAAGATTCGTACACATCTGAATAGATTTCAAAACTCGAGATTAACTGAAGTGAATTAAGATTAAATCATGAAAGATCTTGACAGACAAATCCAACGCAAATAGCGTAGTTCTCTTCTAAGTTTGTCATCCGGATATACGTCTATATTTCTGACAGTCACTTATTCCTTATTCCGGATTATCAGAAGAATTCTACGACGTAGAAGAATATTTATTTCTTCCGTCTTGGATTTCAAAAACTTTCCGAATCAAGACATCCTTCTATCTGTGATTGTATAGATGGATAAATAGATAGATAGATAGAGAGAGAGAGAGAGAGAGAGAGAGAGAGAGAGAGAAATACATACATACATAGACAGACAGACAGACAGACAGACAGACAGGCGAACGGACGGACGGTAAGACAGACAGACAGGTAGATAGATACTGTTTAGAATGGTAGGTGCAAAGATGGCTGCATGATTAAGTAGCTCGCTTTGTAACTAATTCGCTTCGGGTTCAGTCCCACTATGTGGCACCTTGATCAATTGTCTTCTACCATAACCTCAGGCCGACCAATGTCTTATGAGTGAATATGACAGATGGAAACTGTGTTGAAGCTGGTCATATATAAATGTGTGCGTGTGTGTGTGCACGAACGCGCGCGTGTGTGTCACAAACGATTGACAACCGCTGTTGATTTTTTAACGTCTACGAAACTTAGCGATTCAGTTAACGACACCGATAGAATTAAGTAGCAGAGTGAAAATAAGTACTAGAATCTCGGTAGTGCCCCAGCATGGCCACAACCCATCGATTGAAACGAGCAAAAGGTAAAATAGAATTGAACAAGTGGAAAAGTACTCAATACATAACGTGGAGTATAGGTCTATGTATTCGGTTAATGTCGTATTCGGCACATCCACCGCCGTCTACGCTGTCACCACCACACCATAATTCCTACAATGGACATCACAGTCACAAACACCACCATTAGCAATACTACCTCCTGGACAGCCACATTTCCTTCTACCACAACCAACTCCACCAACACCACCTATTAATACACCACAACCATCTTCACAATCATTACCACCAACACCACTGACGCCAATATCACAACTACCACCATTGCTGCTTCAACCAACACCACCATCATCACCACCACCACCACCACCACCATCACCACCACCACCACCACCATTACAACAAGCTCTACGA
>NC_068999.1:1883770-1887246 GCF_001194135.2 Octopus bimaculoides
ATATATATATATATATATATATACACACACGCATATACACACACACAGATGTAAGTAGTAACAGAAGAATGAGAGAAAGAGAGAGAGTGAGAAAGAGAGAAAGTAATGTGTGCGCATGCGTGTTGCATCTATATCACTGTTGTAGTTTAACCCCAGGTCAGTTCTGATCTGGTAGACATAGTCAGAGACATTCCAGTTATGACCATCACATCTTGCGTTATCTAGAAAGGGCTTCGTTATGCAATATGACCTTACTATTCTTCAGATAATGAGGCATCATTTAAGGAAGGGGGATTTAGCTGCTATTTCCAGCTGATCAAAAGGTCATGGAGAAACTCCATCTTTAACTACACATTTTGTTCTTCCTGAGAGTGTGTATGTGTGTATATATGCGTGTATATATGTGTGCATAAATGTGCATATATATGTGTGCATATATATGCGTATGAATATGCACATATGTGGACTTATGTATATATATTTGCATTTGTGTGTGTGTGTGTGTGTGTGTGTGTCTATGTGTTCATGTGTGTATGTATCGACATGTACGTCTGTATGTGTGTGTCGTATACGTGAGTAGGTGTGCCTTAACTTCGTTCATTTGTGGGTGTATGTGCACGTATATATGTGTGCAAGTATGTGTGTGTGTGTGTGTGTGTGTTTATCTGGGTGCGTGCACGTATGTATATGTAATATGTTGATTTTTTTCTGTACACACACATATATATAAATATATATATACATACATACATACATACATACATACATACATACATATATGCGTGTTTGTAATGTATACATGTGCGTATAAGTACCGGTGTGGACGATTCTCTGTGTATGTGTGTAGATGTGTATGAGCATGCATGTGTATTATACGTATGTGTGTGCGTGAGATAGAGAGTGTGTGAATGAAAAACAGAGAGAGGGGGAGATTAAGTGAGATACTATAAGAAGATAAGGAAAGAAGAGAGAAGGAAGCGAGAGAGAGAGAGGAAGGCGATTGCCGTTCATTAAGCTGTAAAAGTTATTCTACCACCTTGGGATTAAAGCTTCGCTCTCAATGAGATTCTTTTTATCAATGTTTTAGACTTTTAAATGGTGGAGATTGAGCAAGGGTACCGCCATCTTTATATATTTTGAGATTCCCCAGTTGGGAAAAACTTGTCAGGTGAAATGATATGTGATGAAACCATCTGAGACGTTTTGCTTTAAAACCCGGAAACTTCTAAACTTTAGCGATATGGACCGAGTAACAAGACTAATGCGACATTTTCTTCTTCAGAGAGACAGAGAGAAAAAAAGACAGAGAGAGAGAGGAAGAAAATTACAGGGGACAGAGAGAGAGAGAGAGAGGGAGAGGAGGTTTTTGAATTAAACAAGAGAGCGATTTATATCTTATCGAGATATAAAATGACTTAGAAGAGATGAAAGATGTGTAAGACAAAAGGTTTTTATTAGAAAACTATTTGCAATACTTAAACGATTATGCCGATTATGTTGTTTGTCAGTCTAATCTCAACTTAGTTTCCCTGTTTGAAGATTAAATAAATGGGATGATGGAACGTCTTTGCCAACAAATGCGTCCCCACCTTTTCTTCTTTATCCACCATTTTGTAAATAGCTTATTCTCTTAAATGTCGCCATATGCAATGCGTTGTATCTTTGTTCCGTTTACGCAATATTAACTCTTAGTATCATTCACATTATTCTTGCCTTTTGAACTTTCTATGATCAAAAGTATTCCGGCCATGACCATCACATCACTTTATGCCTATCTGTATGACTCCATTATCTAATGTGTCCTCTCTATTTTAAGCGCTCAGCTATAGTTTAAGGGAGTTATGGTTACTATGTTTAGCGGGTCGTACCTTCTACTCACAGTAACAAAACAGCAGCAACACCGAAAGTGAAAGTGATGTTTCGGTGGTGTTTAGCCCTTGGACAACGCTGACATCAAAACTGGGATCAATGTTGTTTTAACCGTGGCCATCCCGTGGGTTCATGGATATACAAGACTACATTATATTCGAAAATTACTATTTTACGACGACGAGGGTCCCAGCTGAAACAATCAACGGAACAGCTTGCTCGTGAAATTAACGTGCAAGTGGCTGAGCACTCCACAGACACGTGTACCCTTAACGTAGTTCTCACGGAGATTCAGTATGACATAGAGAGTGACAAGGGCTTTTAGTCGAAGAAATAAACCCCAGGACTTAATCGGTGTAAGCCTAGTACTTATTGTATCGGCCATTTTTCCGAACCGCTTGTTTACGAGGACATAAACACACCAGCATCGGTTGTCAAGCCCGTTGTATATATACGACGGGCTTCTTTCAGTTTCCGTCTACAAAACCCACTCACAATGATAATCCTTTCTACTAAAGTCACAAGGCACGAAATTTGTGATTGAACCCAATGTGTCACTGGTACTTAATTTATCGACCCCGAAAGGACGAAAGGCAAAGTCGACCTCGGCTGAATTTGAACTCGGAGCGCGAAGACTGACTAAATACCACTATGCATTTCGCCCGGTGTGCTAACGTTTCTGCCACTCGCTGCCTTCTAAACTGTTGTAATAATGAAAATTGGTTTATTTTCTCTTTAAAGACGAAACTAAAGAAGAAAATGGCAACTGGATGGCTGTGTGTGTCCATGTGTGTGTGTTTGTGTGTGTATTCGTGTGTGTGCGCGTGTGTGTTAGATGTTTACGTATGTACTTGGGTCTTTGTGTATGTCTATGCGCTTGTGTATGCTTGCATGTTCCTTTGTGTGAGAGTATATGCATGCGTTTGTGTGTATACGTAGATTTTCAAACGATTTTGCATGGGTAGTGTGCGTGTGTATGTGTGTGTGTGTGTGTGTGTGTGTGTGTGTGTGTGTGTGTGTGTGCTTGTGCCTGTGTGTATCAAGCACAGGCACACCTTTAATAAAAACATGTACACATACGTGTATGTGTTTGTGTTTTCACATTTATGCATATACGTGTATATACATATGGTTGCATGTACATACATACATACATACATACATACATACATACATACACACATACATATGCAGAGTAAGTGAATGGAAGGGACCGGCAGCGGAAGTGGGTGTGAGAGAGGAAGTAAAGCAGAGATATGAGGATAAAGGCTGGAGAGGGACAGCTTTCGAGGGATTGAGATTATCAAAGCCGATGGCGTAGAGTTAACGACGGCTTGGATCTCCTTCAAGAGTTAACACGCCAAACGTTTATAGAATGGTGTCTGTGATAACACAGCTGACATTTCCATCTAAAAATTCCTGCGATCCGAATGAAAATATCATTGCTGCTGCTGCTCTGTGTGTGTGTGTGTGTGTGCGTGTGTGTGTGTGAGTTAGCCTCACTTTCTCTGTGACTGTGCGAGGGCATATAACGGAGAAGTCAAATACGTATTGAAACATACTTACATCTGTATGTATATATACTTGTGTGTGTACGTGTACGTATA
>NC_068999.1:1887519-1891571 GCF_001194135.2 Octopus bimaculoides
TGTGTGTGTGTGTGTGTGTGTGTGTGTGTGTGTGTGTGTGTGTGTGTGTGTGTGTGTGTGTGTGTGTGTGTGTGTGTAGGAGAGAGAGAGAGAAAGAGTGACGTGTGCATTTGATAAACGTGCATTATATATTCCAATAGAATACATCAGAGATGGGTGGAAAGACGAGGCTTTAAAGATAGGAGGAAAGTAGATATCTAACTCCGAGTAGAGGTTATAAAGACACCTGCATCCTTTAGCGGAGTAAGCACTAGAGATAATTGTAATCTCAACCAATCCACCACCACCACCATCCACAATACTATGACGCCGCCACGGCCACCATCATAGACACATGAACATAGTAAACGCCAAGACCGAAATAGATAAGAAGTTTTCAGTCGGTTAATTATGGGGTATCAGATGTGAAGCAGCTGTAAAGTTTACCTTAAGATTTTCGTTACATGATCCGGTTCGGATTCCATCGCCAGGTGGAGCTGTTTTCTCCTTGCTCATCAGTACATTGCGAAGGATGGGAGGGGAAAAGCTGCAGTCCTCTCACTCGCAAAGATCTTGGTTGTTGTTGTGATTTTGTCCTTGTTACTGTTGGTATGTATATACATACACACACACACACATAATATATATACGTATATATGTGCGTGTGTGTGTGTGTGTGTGTGTGTATGTATGTATATGTAAATATATTTATATATATACATATATATGTATGCATATATATATGTGTGTGTGTGTGTGTCTGTGTGCATGGAGATAAAGAGAATGAGGGGTTTAGCTCGCTGGTGATCTAAACGAATTGGTACGTTGTGTAAGTGCTATAATTGGTCATCCGTTAGACCTGTATACTTGGATCCTTGTATGTATGTATGTATGTATGTACGTATGTAGGTATATGTGCATGCATCTATGCATATATGAAGTTTACTTCCCAATCGTGTGGTCTTGAGTTCAACCCTAATGTTTTCTCTCTTCATGCCCCTACCAGACCAAAGCCTTGTGATTGAATATGGCTGAGGGAACCTGAAAGAAGTCTGCCGCGCGCGCGTGTGTGTGTGTGTGTGTCGTTGCAGCTGTCTTATATTTTGTCTCCCACCACCGCTTGTCAACCGGTGTTGCTTTGTTTACGTCACATCAAAAGAGAAGTGACTGGCTTTAAAAATAGATAAGTACAGAGGTCAATTTGCTCGGCCCAACCCTTCAAAGCAGTCACCAAGCACAGCTGCAGTCCAGTGACTTAAACACGCGAAAGATAAAAGATAGAATATGCGTTTGTGTGTGTGTGTGTGTGTGCGTGTGCGTGTGTGTATGCATGTGTGTATGTATGTGCGTATGCAGGTATATATACGTATGCGTGTATGCATATATGAAGTTTAATTCCAAAAGTGCCTTGCACTGGGATTCATTCCAGAACCACATCTTTTCGAATTGTGCATCCCATAACCATGTTGGATATCGTGTTCTTGTAATGTTTGAAAGTCACCATGATGCTTGTGATGTTTCCATTGGAGAATATATTCTGGGCAGTAAAGGGTTCTTTCGTAAATGGTAAGCTTTCTAAGATTTACTGACATTTTAAATTACAAGCAATACATCGGCTTATCCAAACCTGGTACCGTTTCCAATAAACTTCACTCCCACCATTCGTTTATTTATTTTATTATCTATTTACTTATTTATGTATCAGTTCTTTCTCTTTGTCTTCTATATTTTATTATGTTCCAGAGAATTCTAACAAATCAACCAAGACTTATACCAAAATTTAACCAAAAAAATATAAATACAAAACCTAAAATAAAATTCCCAGTGTTCCGTTCGGTTTGCCCAATAAATATCATTGGAATTTGTTTTTTTACTGGAAATCGTGAGATTTTTATTTGTTTTGTGTTTTTACATTATATTTATTTATTTGATTGTGCTTTTTATGTTTGCTTTTTTATTTCTTTTATCTGAAAAATTTATGGCTGTTTCGTGTCAAGAGAAATGATTGCAACGACCATCTTTTGCAGGAAATTCTCATGTTAATGATGATGATGATGATGATGATCATCATCATCATCATCATCATCACCACCACTATCATAGCCAAAATCATTACAATCAACATCATCATCATCATCATCATCATCATCATCATCATCATCATCATCATTATCATCATCAAAATTATCATCGTTGTCGTCGTCCTCAATCCTCTGTAGGCTAGAAGTATTTCTGTTAGCTAGCAGTAGTAGTAGTAATAATAGTAGTAGTGATTGTGGTGGTGGTGGTGGTGGTGTTTCTGGAGATGGTGGATCTGATGACCAGCAGTTTTTTTCATCCTATGCTATTGTCATCCATTGTCAGATGTATTGTGACTTGTGGTTTTGTGTGTGTTCTATCTGTGTGTGTGTTACTCTGTGTGTGTGACTCTGTGTGTGCATGTGTGTGTGTGTCCGTGTGTATGTTTGTGTGTGTGTGATTATGTGGTTGTATATTATACGTGAGTGGTGAAAACCTATTGTGGTTGGAGTTTATGTTTATGCATGTAAGTTTGTTTGTTTCTAAACGTTTGTTTGTGCTTGAGTGGGGCGGCTGTGTGGCTGATATGATTTCAAGTAATTTCAAACTGAGTGATTGGCAGCATTCAATAATTTAAATTATACTTGACTTATCTATGATTTTATCTTGTGAAAGCGATGACGCAGCATCAGGCAACATTAAAGTCACGAACCAAATGTCCTTCACTAATGAAATAAGTACTAAACTACTTAACGTAACCTGCAAGATAACATTCCTTGATCGACACTATAGCTCTGTCGAGTTGGGGCAAGCATTGTAAAACAATGATTAATTCAACCTAACAAGATTAAGGGAGATTGATCGCTGCTTAATTTCTTCCTGTCCACACGTAAGATTTGGGTTCAAAACGCAATGAATTATAATTTCTCGGAATGGAAGTCTCTCCCCATCCACTATCCCGGTATTTCCCTCTGTGTGTGTGTGCGTGTGTGTGTGTGTGTGTGTGTGTGTGTGTGTGTGTGTGTGTGTGTGTGTGTTTTTATCTTTCCCTTGTTTCAGTCATTACACAGCGGCCATACTGGGGCACCGCTTCGAAGGGTTTAATTGAACAAATCGACCCCAGTATTCACTTTTTAAAGTGAACATTATTATTATTATTGGCCAAGTGGTTCGAGTGTTGCATTCACGATCGCCAGAACATCGGTTCGATTCCCTGACCGGGCGGTGCGTTGTGTTCTTGAGCAAGGCGCTTCATTTCACGTTGTTCAACGATCATTTCGGCATCTGACGTGTGGCACACTTGTGCACTCGTACAGGCAATATCGATTTGATGGAGGGATCGATCTAATGTACAGTACATAAATTTGATCATTATAAACAATTCATTTGTGCAGGTCGTTCAGAAAACACTGAACACTCATCAATCGTCTCTGACGGCAGAGTCCATCTTTATTATATTGAGCTGATTTTCACGTTCTTTTCTGGCCCTCCACTACAGATGTCATTCAGAACCGATTATCTACATTAAACCTAAGTCCACCGAACTCGTTCCGTACACAAGGATCTTGCATAGTTTATCTGTTATCTTTTTCTTTCACAAAGATTGTGGATTATTCTAGAATATATTTATTTGTAGCAATCGTTCCCTCCATTCATGAGAGCAATATTCACATGAGGGTCTCATTCAAGAGTTAACAATTCTACACTTTTACTCAAGTACTTACTGGAAATTTAAATTCTAAATGTAATGGTCGACAAACACGATAAGATTTGAAACTAGAAATGTATCGTTGTTAAAGGAAAACTTAATCTTTTAAGGCAATTAGTCCAAAGTTTATATCCTTTCATTGCCAACAGGCAATCTTCCCATCTTTAATTATTAATACAATGTCTGTTAACCGGTTTATGTAAGAACCAACGGAGGGAATTACAATCATCGGAAATATTCAATACTTCCAACATGACAGAAGACATCCTTTATCTCTCCCTTTCACTCTTTATATATGTATACATGCATATACATATATATACATGCATATACATATATATATATA
>NC_068999.1:1891931-1892843 GCF_001194135.2 Octopus bimaculoides
ATATATATATATATATATATATATATATACATATACATTGATGTATATGTATGCATATATATACATATATATACATACATATACATTTATGTATGTATATATATACATATATACATATATGTGAGTGTATATGTATTTGTATATGTATATATATCCACACACACATACATATATATGAATATATATATATATATATACAAATATATATATATGCATGTGTGTGTCTGTGTCTGTGTGTGTGTGTGTGTGTGTCTGTGTGTGTGTGTGTGTGTGTGTGTGTGTGTGTGTGTGTGTGTGTGTGTGTGTGTGTGTGTGTGTGTGTGTGTGTGTGTGTGTAACACTCTGGAAAGTAAGTTTGGCTTAGGTTACAAATGTAATTCTAAAGTAAGAGGTTTGCTAAGTGATGAAAAGGTTAGCACCATTCTCTCACAGACTTCACCAGTTTGTCTATTAGTGATGTTGGAGTGTGGTTTAATGAGAGATGGAGCCTTGGGCAAGGAACAGTTAAGTGGCTGAACGCTGCAGCTGAAGAGATGACTCTAGATGTGTGTATGATTGCGTGTGTGTCATGATAGAAAGATAGATAGATCGATAGATAGATAGATAGATAGATAGATAGATAGATAGATAGATAGATAGATAGGCCCGTATACACGTATGTCTTTGTGCATATATTATTGTAATGTGTAGACCTACGTGTACATATATCAGTATACACATAGACTGGTAGACAGATAGATAGTATGTATGCATAATGCATACAAGCATACATACATACATACATACACAAATAAGAGATATATTCGCGATATATTCTTCCTCTCTCTCTCTCTCTCTCTCTCTCTCTCTCTCATTTTTTCTCTTTCACTTTCTCTCCCCTTCTCTCTCACTCTCTCTGTCTCTGTCTGCCTG
>NC_068999.1:1904097-1905969 GCF_001194135.2 Octopus bimaculoides
GACAGACAGACAGACAAATCGACAAACAGACACTATATACCATTCATCCGAAGCTTTGTTTTCCAAAATCAATACGTGGGGCTTCTTCTTCGAGATTTTCAGGCGACACTTGCGTTTTTGTTGTTCTTTAATACTTTTCGGGGTTTTTTTTTTCTTTTAAACTGTCTTCTCTCCGAATTAGTTTGATCTCATCAGCTGACTCTTAAAACAATGCGTGGAAAGAAAAGAAATGAAAAAATATTTAGAATTTTCTAAGAATTTCTCGAGAATTCCATAGATTGACATTTCAAAATAGGACGGATCTTCTTGAGATATTGGTTGGAACCATTGTTGAACTATTTAAATGAACACTTGGCAATTGTTTGACAAAGAGAACCTTGCTGAAGAATTTCCAATCAATATGTTCATTTGTGTGGTATTCGATATAAAGTGTGTGTATTGATCTAATTGTCGTCTTTTTTTCATTGTAAAAAATATACATGGTAATTAAGATTATGGCGTATTTTATTAGGAACACGCGTTTTTGTACATTCGCTTCTACTTTTAATTATTTGAAGTCTTCCTGTAAGGAAGGGGCAGGTTTTTAACAAAGATACAAAGTTCCATCGTTGAGATGTGAATAATAAGAAGAAAGTAATATTTGGAACTTGAGGAAAGTCTTGCATATTTTTACTGTTCCACAGTATTTGCAATGCGCGAGTTCGCTGGTTGATTTCTTTTTGTGAAAACCCCAGCTTTTCCAGATTGTCACTTAGGTATTTGCTCACAAAACCAACAACAGTAATCATTATTGGTATGGATATGAATTTATAATCTGGGTATAGAATCTGAAAGCTTCAAAGCATCTGTATGTATGTATGTATGTCTGTAACGAGTGTGGTCTTGTCTATGTGAGAGAGACCTTAGAGGGCCACTTTCTGCGGTTTGTGCTCATACCACGCCTTGCCTCTCTCTAGCCCCCACTTTTCGCAAAACTTCCAGTGTAGCACTTTCGCTGCCTGGTCATGTCACCACAACTTGTAGTGGTTTTGGGCAAGTCTAGGGCATTCGTTCGTAATATGGGCAATGGTCTCATCCACTCCATTGCAGATGCGGCACAGCGGGGACACTTGCCCATTCCAAACAGATCGGATTTGCACTCTGACCTCGTAAAAACCTTCATCAGCAACGACTCCCCAGGAAGACCCATGGGTTTAGAGGGTTCTCGCCGATATGGGGCAAAGGCGCCATCTGCCGGGAATAGAAGGGAATCGCCAACCGAACGATGAACGCAGCAACATACTGGTACACTACATGCTCCCATACTACTACTACTCCTGCCACCGCTGCTGCTGCTGCTGCTGCTGCTGCTGCTAGAAACATTGCTTTAACAGAATCAACAACAAAATTTTCTACAGAACCAAAAATCTAAAGCATTGCTGTAACAAACTCAACAACAACAACCACGACAGCAAACGACAATAATCATTATTAAATACAACAACAATAACAAACCTTGCTTCAATACAAAAAAAAACAATAACATGCAGTGCCGCAACAATAACAACAGCAAGCATTACAAAAAAAAAAAAAACAGATTACAATGAAAGCGGAGGAAGTTGCCGGTCGGTTATTAACCTTGAGAGGTTGGCCTCGTGCTTAGGTCAGAAATCAATAACTTCCTTCGAGCTGAAGAAATTTATAAAAATATGTTATCGATGAAATATTAAATTGAACAATAAACATTTAAGACCAGAGCAACCTTGAGCAGGAAATGAATTTGCGGTCCGGTTTCTAGTCATGCTTAAAGCTGTTGTTTTTATTCCGTTTTACACTCTTAAACGCCCTTGAGATGCAATATAATAAACATTTTAAAGAAAAAAAACCCTGAAT
>NC_068999.1:1906213-1907245 GCF_001194135.2 Octopus bimaculoides
TCTATTTAATGTCACTGTGTTTTATATTTGCGCCGCAAATCACTTTAATTCTCAACTGAAGCTAGATATAACTCCTTCCTATAAACAGAAGGAACAACAACAATTTGTGTAGGGGACATAAAACAGCACCCTGTTTAACACCAGCAACTGGTCTCACCGTGTGTATAGGGCAAAATATATCTACACCAAATCCAATGGTCTTTCTCTGTTCACGATTGTCCTACAAATATTTCAGACACTTCGTTCACTACGATGAAAAGAAATGAGAAAGATATGGTATATAATTTTTTTTTTTTTTTGTACAGGGTTTCCTTGAGACGTAATTTATTTTATGGCTTACGCAAGGGTAAAAAGGCTGAGAAACACTGAGAAACCTTCGCTAATGAAGGTTTCAATTTCTTTTTGCATTATCCATGATAGCAGGCGGTAAATTTGAGGGAGATTTAGCAGCTATTTCTACAGAATCAGGCAATCACATACAACTCCCTGTTTGCTGCTGCAGCTGCTGTTTTTGACACCGTTAATTCTATGACTGTTTCAGGAGCCAGCATTGATGTAGACATAGAAAGAGGCACACAAGTAATTGTTGACGACATCTTGAGACAGAAGCAAAAGTTGGTAAAATGAAGTTTCTCATTGTATCTAAGACTTTGGAATCCTCAAAGACATGGATTATGTATTTACTTCCATTCTTTCTTCGCAGATTTTCCATTTCCAAAGACAGATTCTATTCTGATAGATGAATCAAACTGACACCGTTTCACGGTATGATTATTTCTTCATTTCGAAATCTGCACATAAATACAGCGATATATTCACACGCAGATGCATACATTCACCCATACGTACATTCATACATACGTGCATACACTCATAGATACACACACGCACATACATGTATACATATTATACACGCACAAGCACACACACACATATATACATATACATATATATATATATATATGTATATATAAATATATACATATATATATCTGTCTACCTATATATATATATATATATATATATATATAT
>NC_068999.1:1908022-1912065 GCF_001194135.2 Octopus bimaculoides
ATTTTCCATTTCCAAAGACAGATTCTATTCTGATAGATGAATCAAACTGACACCGTTTCACGGTATGATTATTTCTTCATTTCGAAATCTGCACATAAATACAGCGATATATTCACACGCAGATGCATACATTCACCCATACGTACATTCATACATACGTGCATACACTCATAGATACACACACGCACATACATGTATACATATTATACACGCACAAGCACACACACACATATATACATATACATATATATATATATATATGTACATATATATACACATATATGTACACATATGTATATGTATGTACTTGTGCATGTATATACACACACAAACACACACACGCTCAAATATCTGTATGCCAACGTACAAACAAACGTATAGACAAACAGACAGACAGACAAACAAATTGATAGATACATAGATACAGTATATATATGTGTATGTGTGTGTGTGTGTGTGTGTGTGTGTGTGTGTGTGTGTGTGTGTGTGTGTGTGTGTATACACCTATATATTCATAAGTGTGTAAACATAAAATTCGTTTTCCTCAATCTCTTTTCCATGTTCTTCCATTTCTCTTCCCTAAAATTCTATTTCTCCCACTTATTACTCTTAATCCAATCATCACTACTACTACTACTACTACTGCTACTACTACTACTACTACTACTGCTGCTGCTGCTGCTGCTACTGTTGCTGCTACTGTTGCTGCTACTGCTGCTACTACTACTATGACTTCTCCTTTTCCTTTTCCACCTTCTTATATTCTTTCTTTATCTTTCCATTTCTGTTTTTAGTTTTCTTTCTATGACACCAACACCACTCCTACCACTACCACTACCACCAGAACATAATGACCGCCACAACGCAACATTCAACCTCGCCAAAACGTCGTAATGCTACAGAACCTAACAATGCAAACACAACACATCACAACAACCACCATCCGACAACGCCAGAAACACAACGCAAACCACAACTACAACATCAACAACACCGGAACTACACCACAGAACTACTGCAATACCGCAACAACACCTGACCACCACAGTATCACATTCCACCATGAAACTACGATAACAGCAATAACAACACCGATACCACAGCACGACAATACCGCCATAAATACCACCACCACCAACAACAACACCACCATCGCCAACACCACCACCAACACCACCATCACCCATACAACCATCAACCACCACCAACACCAGCGCGAAACCACAACTGCAAACACCTGCTCCGCGTCATTATGCGCCATTTTAATACCACTAAGAACAATGTGACTAACCACCAACCACCACCACTTCCACTAATAGTAGTAGTAGTAGTAGTAGTAGTAGTAGTAGTAGTAGTAGTAGTAGTAGTAGTGGTAGTGGTGGTGGTAGTGCTGCCAACATCTTCTTGGCCTCGGGGTGGAATTATAGTAATATTTCGTGAGAAGATGGTTGTTCTCGGCCTAATGCAGTGATAACACACAGACAGACATCACTGATCCAAACACGCATTCATATATGTAACAAGCACGCATACATGTGTAAGAGTTCCTGAATATACACATACACACATACATACAGATACATGTTTGCACTTTCGCACATATACGTCGACATGTATCTGTAGACATACATACATACATACATACATACATATATATATATATATATATATATATATATATATATATATATATATATATATATTTACAACCTTATATTTTATCCGCATATATATACATATATATAAACATGCCCGCATACATACATTATATATGTAATACATATAGAAAGGTATTGATATATTGTTACAGACATATACATGTATATGTATATATATATGTCTTTGTGTGTGTAATTTTGCGTATATGTATATATTTAGTTATATATGTATATATGTATGTATGGATGGATGTACAATATTTGTAATTCACTATTCATATAAAGGGTTAAATGAATAGGCTAAAGAATAAATAAATAAATAAAAAGCCTTTAACCAATTTAATATGAAGTCGCTCCTTCTTTCTAACGACATCTTGTCAGTTTACCGAGCAACCTGAATATATTAATGTTGCTAAGCTAAAGTGTTTAAGAACGAACAGACTGATGGAATGTCTTGCAAGAATGTGTGAAGGACATCTTATTAAACTGGAGTCACGATCTAAACAAACATAGCTAAGTCAATTGAAGAAGAAGAAGACCCTTGATATAAACACTAACATATCACAAACA
The DNA here is from genome assembly GCF_001194135.2 of Octopus bimaculoides. Lineage (NCBI taxonomy): Eukaryota > Metazoa > Mollusca > Cephalopoda > Octopoda > Octopodidae > Octopus > Octopus bimaculoides. The sequence goes on from NC_068999.1 coordinate 1,910,251, forward strand.
GCCAATACAGAAGCCTTACTGAATATTTAATTATCTAAGCTATGCAAATCTACTTCAGCAACCACATTTCCAGCAACAGCAAAATATCCTACGTGGTTTAATATAAACGCGTTCCCGTGGGACGAGATGGCGGAACCGTTAGCGTGCTTGGTAAAAATGCTTGGCATCATTTCGTTTGTCTTTACGTTCGGAGCTCGAATTCCGTCGTGACCGTCGCTGCTTTTTTATTCTTTCGGGGTCGATGAAATGAGTACCAGTTGATCCCTGAGAGTCGATTAGCTCCTTCTCCCGAAATTACTGGCCTTGTGCAAAGATGGGAAATCAATATGTACGCGTTCTCGAGCGCGTGCACATGCATACTTACACGGACACGAAATATGCAGGCACGCATGCGCAAGCTAACTCGATAACATGCAGCTGATAGTTTTACTTGGTAGAAATTGTAACCAAATCTCCCTCCAGTTACACTGCGGCATTTTAAAAGAGAAAAACGTGAGTGTATGTATGTATGTATATATATATATATACATATATATACATATATAGCGAGAGAGAAAGAGAGAGAGAGAGAGAGAGAGAGAGAGAGAGAGAGAGAGAGAGAGAGAGAGAGAGAGAGAGAGTTAAATTTCAAGCCGTGTCATCATGAAGCTCATCTGCTTATTGTAATATTCCAAATCTGTAAGAAGACGTTATATTTCTGTGATGTTTGCATCACATATACAGAAATAGATATATACATACAAGCATATATTATTATATGAGTATGTGTGCATGTGTGCGTCTATGTATATATGTATGTATGTAAGTAAAATTGATTGTCACTCGTAAGAGAGTATATCCTTGTAGTTTGTGCTATGCTTAAGCTATGTTTTAGATACTTATGTAATCGTGACCAAACACGGAGAAGTTCTACACCCTCTCATACCGGACGGCACGAAACATCGAGGAGGTGTCAGACGGCAGCAGAGAAGGCTGCTTCAATAGTCAGCTGATAGTCATCTGGTTACTCGCAGTCACTTCTTCGCGCATCTAATCACTAATATGCTCCAGTCAGATGTTTTGAGTATCACCACTACTACAACCATCAACGCTACCACGAACACCACCTCCATCACCAACTTTGTGCCCGAACAAGACAAAATGATGTACGGTATTTCTTTCGGATCTTAACGGTCTATGTTCAAATCCCGCCAAAATCAACTTCGAATGTCATCTTTACGGGATGGATAAAATAAGATACCAGTTAAATACTGGGTCGATATAATCGATTAAACTCCTCCCTACAAACACAACAATTTAAAACTTGTGTCTGCGGTAGAAATCAATATTTATGTAGTAGTAGTAGTAGTAGTAGTAGTAGTAGTAGTAGTAGTTGTTGTTGTTGTTGTTAAACCGAAAGTAGACCGACTCAGCAGGTATATGATGAAAGGTGTTCCAGCCCTTAAAATCCGGTCCTTCTTTTCACCCTTTTAAAGACAGTCGGGTGAGATTTTAGGCATAATTCCCTGCTATGTTTAGCAGATTGAATAACCACTTACTGGTTTGAACCTTTGATGATGGTAGTAGTGGCGACGATGATGGTGATAGTGACGCAGTGGTTTTAGTGGTGATGAAGTTGTTGCTGTTGTTGTTGTTGGTGGTGGTGGTGATGGTGGTGGCGGTAGTAGTAGTGGATACCATGGGGTGGAGGTTGTAGTGGAGATAGTGGTGGCGTCCATTTGGTGCTGGTTGCCGAGTTGGTAGTTGTAGTGGGAAGGTGGCGGTGGGTGTTGATGGAGGTAGAGGATATTTGCGGTGCCAGTATTAGTGGTGGTG
>NC_068999.1:1913584-1915372 GCF_001194135.2 Octopus bimaculoides
TTTTTTTTTTTTGTTTTTTTTTTGTTTCTTCTTTGTTTTTGCCTTTTCTTTTCGGTTTGTGAAATCTTGCATCAAGATTGATTAAAGACTCTTTTGCTGGAACCAAACACATTTCATCTTTCCATTTCTCCTTTCCTCTCTGTCTGTCTGTCTGTCTCTCTCTCTCTCTCTCTCTCTCTCTCTCTCTCTCTCTCTCTCTCTCTCTCTCTCTCTCTCTCTCTCTCTCTCCTTCTCTCTCTCTCTCCTTCTCTCTCTCTCTCTCCTTCTCTCTCTCTCTCCTTCTCTCTCTCTATCTATCTTTCTTTCTTTCTTTCTCTATGGTTATTCAGTAAATTAACTTAGTTAACCTACACATGTAACACTTTGTGTTTTCTTCTTCTTCTTCTTCTTCTTCTTCTTATTATTATTATTATTATTATTATTATTATTATTATCATTATTATTATTATTATCGTTGTCGTTGTTGTTGCTGTTGTTGTTGTTCCTTTGGTTTAGGATCCGGATGTATTCCGATGTTATTTCGTTCGCATTTCATGATTGCCGATTCCTAGCTCCAGGAGTTGCTTCTTTTCATCTATCGCTATTGATTTTTCGCTGGTCACTTCTTCTTCTTCTTCTTCTTCTTCTTCTTCTTCTTCTTCTTCTTCTTCTTCTTCTTCTTCTTCTTCTTCTTCTTCTTCTTCTTGTGTTTCTGCTCTTTCCGTTCCTGCTTCTTCTGTTCTTCTTTTTATCTTCTACTACTACTACTACTACTGCTACTACTGTTGCTGCTACTGCTGCCGCACTTGCTGCTGCCGCACTTGCTGCTGCCGCACTTGCTGCTGCCGCACTTGCTGCTGCCCCTGTTTTGGGAAGGTGAGATAAACGTGGCTTCAAAAACACATTATGAGTTTCTTCACATGAAACAAGAATTAGAGTCATTTGGGGAACCACGTATAAAAGGACACCTTATTATTATTATTATTATTATTATTATTATTATTATTATTATTATTATTATTATATAAGGCGGGGAGTTAGCAGAATCGTTAGCACGCCTAATGAAATGCTTAGCGGTATTTCGTTTGTCTTCATGTTCTCAGTTCAAATTCTGCCGAGATCGACTTTGCCTTTCATTCTGTCGGCATCGATAAAATAAGTACCAGTTGCGTACTGGGGTCGATGTAATCAACTCATCTTCTCCCTTAAATTTCAGTCCTTGTGCCTATGATAGAAGGGACTATTATTAGTAGTAGTAGTAGTAGTAGTAGTAGTAGTAGTAGTAGTAGTAGCAGCAGGAGATGGTTGTTGTTGTTGTCTTTCTTCTTTGTCGTTTTCTTCTTTCACTGCACAATCGTGTGCATTTCTGTGCATTTCTGTGCATTTGCAGTGCTTTTACGTGTTATTTTTTACGTCAGCTTCCGTAATACATACATTTTTATGGTTATGGTTATAAAGGTGGTGATAGTAGTGTTGCTAATTCACACAAGTGTAAGTGGTGGTTGTGGTGATGGCGGTGGCGTCGTTAATCGCTACAGTTAGACGCCATAATAGAAATTATATCGCCATATTTCATTGCTAAAAAATCTATTCTAAAAAATATAAAATTCGAAATAAAACAAACATAAATTTAATTACTAAACGACAGAGAAATGTAGCAGAACGCAATCAGATGTGTTTCCGGTCAAAGTTATGTTTCATTTTTATTTGTTTCCGGTATTTAGTTCGCTCCGCCTTCTATCTATCTATCTATCTATCTCTCTCTCTCTCTCTCTCTCTCTCTCTCTCTCTCTCTCTCTCTCTCTCTCT
>NC_068999.1:1915405-1915964 GCF_001194135.2 Octopus bimaculoides
TCTCTCTCTCTCTCTCTCTCTCTCTCTCTCTCTCTCTCTCTCTCTCTCTCTCTCTCTTCGATCTCCCGCTGCTGTTGTTCATCTTCTTGTTGTTGCTCTAATTTAACCTCAGGTCAGTCATAATCCAGCTCACCTCTGATCACAAGGTTTTCCACCCGCATAAACAGCCAACACATGACCACATTAATCAACGTGTGCACCTTTTCGAAAATATCAGAGGTTTGAGAGAGATTTCGCTACTATTTCCAGTAATTTGAGCGCTTACATGAAGGCTTTTCCCTTGGTTTTTCACATTTTACTTTGGAGGGATGGTTCCTTGCTCAATTATTTGCTGTAATTTCGTAATAGTGAGAAGGCTGTAATCGTATTGATGAATGATATTGTGAAGGACTAGAGGAGTACGATAATTCGCCTTAGGTTGCTATTCCTCAACTGGGAATAGATAGATAGATAGATAGATAGATACATTTCTTTTATTAGCCACACAGGGCTCAACGAAGATGGGACAAATACAATGTAGAGCTTTTCTTTTTGGGAGGGGGAAGGAAGGAAAAAAAAA
>NC_068999.1:1917358-1918266 GCF_001194135.2 Octopus bimaculoides
TATATATATATATATATATATATATATGTATCACTGTGTGAATGTATGACCTGAAGGCGCTGGAAGAAAACACTGTTCACAAGGGCGGGGCAATCTATTCTAACCGACGGTTATCAGAACATACGTCACAACTTGATAAAGAATGAAACAAAAACTCTAGGTTCAATCTCCGTCACTCGGTCCAACATAAAAGTCTCCGATAGACAATGCCTGAAGTCTCTGGTAGACAATACCGATCGAAAGGTTATGCCAAATTCTAAGATGACAAACATCCAACAAGATGAGGGAAGAAAACATTTTTCGAACCCAAACATATATCAAAATACAATTCTTCTCTGAATAAAAAAAAGAATCACATTCAGAACATCCAACTGATAATTCTGTAACTTCCAAATTTTTTTATGACCAATCTCGTAATTCTATGGAACACAAGTTAAATCTATGATAACCTGATTACTCGTTCTTCCATTGCAGTGTTATAAAACCAAAATAAAATCCAATAAAATAGGAAGATCTTGATAAATTATTCATTGCTCTGGTGTGTAAGGTGTTTTCGCTAAATACTTTATTACAATATTGTTTACAACAGTTTTGATAAATTCTCTCTTGCATTCAGGTATGAAACAGCTTCGATAAAAGTGTATCTGTGCTGTAGTGGTTGTGGCAGATATATGTGTGTGTGTGTGTGTGTGTGTGTGTGTGTGTGTGTGTGTGTGTGTGTGTGTGTGTGTGTGTGCGTGCGCGCGTGGATATGTGTGTGCATATGTGTGTATGTATATATGTGTGTATGTAAGTGTGTGTATGTAAGTGTGTGAATGTGTGGGGTGTGTATACTTTTAAATATGCGCGTGTGAGTCGGTATATATATATATATGTATGTATGTATGTATGTATGTATATATATATAT
>NC_068999.1:1918575-1919466 GCF_001194135.2 Octopus bimaculoides
TATATATATATGTATGTATGTATGTATGTATGTATGTATCAATAAATCAGCTATAGAATATATCTACGCCAGTCAGTTTGAAAACATCTCTTCCAGTTTTCCTCCTTTTCATTTTTATGATTTCAATACCACCCTGATATATTGAATCGTTTATATATCTTTTAAAACATTGCTATATAATATATTTTGATATATTCCTTTTCTTTACAACGGCTCTTTTATAATATATTTCTATAAATTCTTCTTTTTATAGCATAAGCATATAACACGGCTTTGATAATTTCGTCATTGCACCGGTGTATTGGAGAGTGAGATAACATTTCTGTTTTATTACAGTCCAATGTCTAAGTGTTTATGTGGTTTTGTGCGTCTGTGACTTTGTGAAATACACAGTCGATAAAACAACATACATACATATATGTACGCATGTATGTATACATATATGTACGCATGTATGTATGTTATGCTAATACATTTATGTATGTATCTGTAAGTATTTATGTATATGTATCTATGTATATATATATGTGTGTGTGTGTGTGTGTGTGTGTGTGTGTGTGTGTGTCTAGGTATTATTGTAAATTTTTGGTGTTTTTGTTATTGTATGTATTACTCATGTAATATCAAATATTTTGATAAATTCTTTATGGCATTGGAGCATAACGTATTTTGATAAATTCTACGAAGCATTAGTGGCATATGAAATCTACACACACATACACACACACACACATACATACATACATATACATATATATATATATATATATATATATTGGTATGTGTGAATATATGCATGTATGTATTACGCACAAACACACACACAAACACTACATATACACATGCACACTCACACACAAACATCCATATGTATATATATATATATATATA
>NC_068999.1:1920294-1921095 GCF_001194135.2 Octopus bimaculoides
AGTGTTGATCTCGGCAGTATTTGAAAGCCTGGAAATTCTGGAAATCGTCTCCACTAAAAGCATCTTCTATAAACGTATAACGTTAAAATGTTAAAATTCACAGAAGTATGTCCTGATGCTTTTTCGAAATGAATACTGCAGTTTCAGGCTCTGAGCAGTACATCTGCGTTAAGTTCGATATACAGAATAGTATATATATATATATATATATATATATATTAAATACGAGGCATGGATCTCTATTTTAATTTGATATTTTCTCAATTGTGTAACCAGACATATATGCGTGTGTGAGCGTGTATATGTATTTGTGCGTACGTATATTACTATACGTAGAATAAACATTAGCATGTGTGTGTGTGTGTGTGTGTGTGTTGTAGACATAAATATAGCTTGATTGATAAATTCAGGCGTCTCTGCATTTGTTCATGCGTACATGCATTTGACATAGGTATACGCAGGCACACACGTTCAAACATACCCAGGTCTTCACTCACACACACACACATGCATGATTGCTACTGTTTCACATGCTGTGATTTCTCCGTGTCGTGTCCGATGACTTAATCTTCAATCTCTCAGATTATTGCCAATTTAATCCGGGGATTTATTCCAAAATAAGTCTTTGAATAGCCATTATCAGAACTGTCCATTTCCAGAAATATCAAGCTGAGAGTTTGGTCATTTGCAGTTGCATCGCAAATGCCAACCAATACATTTCCGCATGGCTATGTGGCACGTGTATGTGTGTGTGTGTGTGTGTGTGTGTGTGTGTGTGTGTGTGTGTGTGTGTGTGTGTGT
>NC_068999.1:1921526-1923442 GCF_001194135.2 Octopus bimaculoides
TTATTATTATTATTATCGTTACGGTTTTGAGCTGGCAGACTCGTTAGCATGCCGGACGAAATGCTTAGCAGTACTTCGCCCGTTATTACGTTTTGATTTCAACTTCTACCGAGTTCGACCTTGCTGTTCATCCTTTGGCGGTCGGTAAATTAAGTACCAGTGAAACACTGGGGTCGATGTGACCAACTAGTCCCCTCCCCCAATTTCAGGCCTTGTGACTATAGAAGAGAAGGATTACTACTACTACTACTACGACGACGACGACGACGACGACGACGACGACGACTATTGAATTCTGTTTATTGGCCACATGCGCTGAAGAACTTTTGAGACATTTCAAAAAAAGGCGCAAAACAAATAAAAAAGGAGAAAAAAAGTAACGAGAATAGATTATGGTATTGTACCAACAGGTGGAGCTCGTCAAGAAAGCTGACAACAGATCCAGAGTTATCCTGACCACTGAGTTTCAAGGGAACTCACCCAACCGTCATTCCCCAGGGTACCGCTACGTACCAAGAGTAAATTCATTCATTCGAGTCGTGGTCGTTATTTCTGTTTGTCTTCTGTCTTTTCCTTCCGCTCAGCACACGATTTCTTTTGCGATGACCACCACCAACAAGGAGATACCTGCCTGTCCTTCCTACGCGAAGGAAAGCGGTTGATCTTCATAAACGGCTTGATTAATAATTAGATTCATTTTACATCGACAGCAGTTTGTTCGGTAAAACTCCACCAGTCAGCAATGTTTGAGCACTGAGCGAAATGGTTGCACCTCGGCCAAGCGCTGCAGGCAGCACTTCCCTGTCTATAGTGTTTGTCTCCAACCGACAATGATCAATTCCCACCCAAGTACCACTGCCAAATAAGGTATTTCTGAAAGCTATAGGCAGTCTGCAGACTGAATTCCCTCTGGAACAAAAGACACAAAGGACTCTCATCTACATCCAGTGTTTCTCGGAGAAGCTCTGGATATCATAACGTTTCCCACCTCTAGTCCTTCATAGAACGTTAGCGAACGAGTCCCATTGAGCCAATTGCCTCACAATTAGAGAATCGTCAGCAACTTGAAGTATTCCTGATGTCAGACGCTTACTGCGGGACAACAGTTCCATCCGAGAGTTGAGTCTGACAAATAGCGACCTGCTCACTTTTTCCGAACCTCTGGGTAGATGGCGCTACTTCAGTGCCCAACTGGGTATCGTAATCTAAGGAATAACGAGCGCTTTGCACAGCGGACGGAATGCCTGACCATTAGGCTTGACTCCAATTGCTTTCTCTGTATGACATATGCGCCATTTGTCAAGTGCGCCATCTACAGCTATTTCCCTCGTACATTTGTTGGAGCGTCAGTTGTGGTGGTGTAACAACGGTTTCGAATGTTGACTGGTGATGGAGGTGGTGGTGGTGGTGGTGGTGGTGGTGGTGGTGTCATTGGTGATTGTGATGTTGTTGAGGTTGGAAAGGACACCGGTGGCGACGTTTGTGTACTTGTAGAAGTAGTAAACTAATGATGATGCTTGTGTTTCAGTAGTGGTGGAGGTGGGTTGTTGGTGGTGTTGGTGGTAGTGTGCCGTGGTTGCTACGGTGATAAATAACGAAGTTAAGTAGAAAGCTGATTACTGTAATCTCCGGCGGGAAAATAGGAAATCTTAGAATATTGGTCGTTAAGGAAAATAAGTGGATTGATTTGTTGCCATGGATACTGATTGATGACCATTTGGTCATCAATCAGTAGCCATGAAGTATCCACTGCGAATCTATATGAGTGTGTATGTGTGTGTGAGAGAGAGTGTGTTTTTATGTTGTGTCTGTATGTGTATATACGTTTATGTATCTGTATCTCTATTTCTGTTTCCGTATGTGTGTGTGTGTGTGTGTGTGTGTGTGTGTGTGTGTGTGTGTGTGTGTGTGTGTGT
>NC_068999.1:1923698-1925710 GCF_001194135.2 Octopus bimaculoides
GGGGGAGAGGGAGAGGCAGTGAGTATGGCTGTGCGTCTGGGTCGGTAGAAGCATGCGTGTGTCCCTGTATATCTATAGTGTGTGTGTGTGTGTGTGTGTGTTTGCGTGTGTGTGTGTTTCTTTGTGTCTGCATTTGACCCCTGCTGCTGCCTAACAACCGGTATCGGTGTGTTTACGTCTCCGTAATCTGCAGAACAGACCGACAGAACAAGTAACAGAATTTTATTTTTTTAATGGTAAGTCCTGTTGCCGATTCCTTAACTAAAAATTCTTGAAATCGGTGCCCCAGCATGGCCGCAGTGCATTGACTGAAACAAGTAAAAGATAAACGGTAAATGATAGACTCAGAAATAGGGTGATTTCCAAGAAAGGGAAAGTCAGTCATCACCTGGATGTGAATCGAAACCGATCTGGGATATTCCGAATGAGCAATATCGTCATTTGGTTACCATGGAGAGAAATGTAGTGATTATTATCTGGTTGCTATGGTCACAGATCGACAGGAGTAGGGGCAGCGGGTGAAAAGATGAAAGCAAAAAGAGAAGAAGAGGAGGAAGACAATAATGGAAGACGGTGTAAATCGCTGTTACCATGTTGATGGATTGGCAGAGGAACAAAACCGTTGTTATGGAAACGGGAAAATCGATAAAAAAAAATATGGGGAGAAAACGAAATAGATTCGGTGTTCAATCAAGCATCTTTTGTGTTTGTTTTTTCGTTTGTTGTTGCCTGTTGTTGTTGTTTTGTTTTGCTTTCTTTTTGCAACACAACTGCGATATATCATTATATTATATGATGTACTCCGGTTGGTATCTTTATCGCACATTATTAAACCGCATTTGTTGTGTGAGAAACGTGGAAAGAGGTTGCTTTAAGCAGCCACCATGTTATTTTATATTAGATGATTATCACGTGGTTATCATGTGACAGTTTCATGTCAAAGCAGATAATCGATCGATCTGTGTGATGTAATAATGATCCACGATCGGCAAACGGAATCGATTACGCGTCGTACTTTCGTTTATTATTTAAAGAGCATAAGGCAGCAAGCTAGTAAAATCGTTGGCACGCCGGACAAAATGCTTAGCGGCATTTCGTCCGTCATTAGGTTTTGAGTTCAAATGTATGTATGTATGTATATTTGTATGTATGTATGTATGTATGTATGTATGTATGTATGTATGTATGTATGTAAATTACTGGTCCTCCGCCCGTTACGACGACGAGGATTCCAGTTGATCCGATGAACGGAACAGCCTGCTCGTGAATTAACCTGCAAGTGGCTGAGTACTCCACAGACAAGCATATCCTTAACGTAGTTCTCAACAAGAGTTAGCATGACACAGAATGCGACAAGGTTAGCCCTTGTGAATTACAGGTACTACTTATTTTTGGCAACTGAGTGAACCCTAACAACTAAGCCACGCACCTTGACGTAGAATGTTGCTGGACACAAGAATTGAACACACGAAATTAGGATTTGTGAGTCGAACACCATCACTACCCGAGCAGGCGTCACCTCTGTATGTAAAGCTGTTGCACAGACCGCGTGGATCTGAAGCATCGGATCGTTGTTGTGTGGATGAGGTGACTTTTGACATATCTTAAAACACTGAGATATGAGGAAATGTAATTGTTATGTGCCTTAATATAAAATGATATCCCTCAGATACGATATATTAGATCGTACTAATGGACGCTTGTCGTTGCAACAGTGGGATCTATTTATTTATGGCAAATCTATTCGATAGCAATTGAGACTGAGTGAAGACAGCTTTGACAGTTTTGATCGATATTTATGTTATATGATATCCTGTGGATATCCTATATTAAATCATCTCTCTTTTCGGACGCTCAGCCGATCGTTTACATTGTTCAGATTTATCTTCCTTTAATATGATATCCTACGATAACCTATAGAGTTGTTTTTAATATTAAGTCATTGAAGAAACAAAGGGATTACACTGATAACCATAAATATATAAATATATATATATATATATATATATATA
>NC_068999.1:1926767-1927151 GCF_001194135.2 Octopus bimaculoides
GGTGGTGGTGATGATGATGATGGTGATGATGATGACGACGATGAGGATGATGATGATGGCGGTGGGGATTGTGGTGGTGGTGGTGGTGGGGATGGTGGTGATGGTGGTGATGATAATGATGATGATGATGATGAAGCGGAGGAGGAGGGGGATAAGTAGGAGGAAGAAGAAGAAGGAGTGTGAAGAAGAAGGATGGAGGAGGTATTGATAATGATGGTGGTTATGATGATGATAGTCGTAATGGTGGTGCTACTGATGAGGAGGAAGGTGACAAAGAGGATGAGGAAAAAGACAGGGAGGAAGAGGAGGAGGAGGAGGAGGAGGAGAAGGAGGAAGAGGATGAGGAGGAGGAGAAGGAGGAGGAAGAGGAGGAGTATTGTCAGG
>NC_068999.1:1928048-1929012 GCF_001194135.2 Octopus bimaculoides
TATATATATATATATATATATATATACATATACATATACATATACATATACATATACATGTGTGTGTGTCCTCCATCAAATATTGACACACAGGAGGAGTCTGCTGGTGCCATTTCAATATTCTGTAGAATGCTGGGTATAACATAAGAGATAAGGGGTGGGGTGAAGAGGTGCAAACGTACTTGTTTAACCTCCATACACCGTCTCCCCACCGCCTCCACCCTTATATGTCAACCCGATAACAGAATCAATATGGCGTCAACAAATAAATATGAGGTGATAGTGGTGGTGATAGTGGTGATGGTCTTGATAGTGGTGGTGCTGGTGGTGGTGGTGGTGGTGGTGGCGGTAGGATTTTGTCGTTTTTTGTTTTATTTATAATAAATTGTTCATGTTTCTATTTTTTGTTATTATTGTTGTGTTTGTTATTTTTATGGAAGTTGTTGTAGATATTTAACTCCAGGTCATTCCATTTCGAGCAGATCTATTTATGATCAAATGTGTGTTCCGTCCACGACTATCACGTCGTTTTCTTTCGTTCAAGTACAGTTTATTGAAGGACTTCCCTTCTTAAAGGAAAAGTAGGTTGTTATATGAGTCATTTGGCTACTGTTTCTAGCAGGTTCCGCAACCATGTAACACTTCCTTTTGTATCGGTTCTTGTTTTGCCTTAGAACAAGCAACAACAACATTAATAGCAAATGGCGCTCCATTAGTGACCATCCAGAAGTAGTGTTTCCTGAGCAACATTAAGAAATATGTCTGCTTTTGTAAGACATTAGAATGTGATAAAAGGTTTAACTGCTATTTCTAGCAGGTCTAGGGATCATATAAAAAAAACACCTTGTTGATTTCAAAGTAAATATTGTTGTTATTGTTGTTGGCGCACCGACTGTAGTAGTAGTAGTAGTAGTAGTAGTAGTAGTAGTAGTAGTAGTAGTAGTAGTAGTAGTAGTAGTAGTAG
>NC_068999.1:1929078-1931632 GCF_001194135.2 Octopus bimaculoides
GGTGGTGGTGGTGGTGGTTGCTGCTGTGGTTGTTGTTGTTGCTGTTGTTGTGGTTGTTGTTGCCAGGGGTAAATTCAGAGGAGGAAAAGGAAGTAAAGTGGAGACTGCAGTAATCCTTTCAGCATATTCCTGGGAGTTCGTCAAGAAACAAACAAACAAACAAAAGGCTTCCCGGCGTCGTCATTCTCTTCTTAAAAACTGATGTACATTCGACCGGTTTGCTATGAATTCTTCTCTAGTAATTTCATCTCCATGATTACATTGCCTTTTCAATTAATAACATCTTCAGCCAATCCAACGCTAGTAAATTCATTTTCGTGCTGTATACATCGACGACAAATTCCTCGTAATGTCAACAGTGTATCCATCAATATTTTTTTTAACTACCGAGTAAGTACATCGCTAAATAATATTTTAAGTGTGCATTTATTCCAAGTTGAAATACACCTCATTTTATTTAACTACGAAAACGAAAAAATTCCAATACAAACAATTCCTGCATTCTGGAAACTGTTTTCAGAAATTTCGAATAAAAACGCTGGTGAAATGTAGAAATAAATACAATAAAATATCGTCAGAAGAGAAATTCCACATCCCATAAAGAAATATTTAGACAGTGCAAGGAGAATCATATATATCATCCTCAATGAATATAAAAATCACAAAATAATGGATTATATAAGAGCCGTTTCACATAATTTGTCATTTTAAGATGGGTTTTTTTTCCTCCATTTGTAAACCTTTTTAATGCAGTATTTTGTGATTCCATACTTAAAAAATCTTATTTTTGTTATTTTTCGATATGAATTATCGAGTAAATTTGATAATTTTTTTCGGCCTTTGAAATGTGTTAATAAAATGTGACGAATTTGTTTTCCGAATAAAACCTTTTTAAAATGTTTAGCGATGTATATACTCTGCTGATAAAATGTATGGTGAAGTATTTTATCTGATTCTCTGGTTGTTATTTGTTGTCTGAGAGACATCCTCTTCAGAATTTCTCACTTCTACCAGATATTTTCCATCATGTCTACTGTTTCCTCAATATTATATTCTGCCTGGGTTTCTTCGGATCGATATTGAACACGGGTTAGTAATGCTGGTTTCTCATTCTGTATTCCTGCAGTTAGAATCTCATCTGCCTTGTTGATATTGTGATATATTATTTCCCAAAGTTCGTGTTTGAAAAATTATCAATGATCTTTTACAGAGAAGGCGAGGTCTCAAGATCCACGCCTGTAAGTTTTAGACCCTCAGTAACTTAATCTGTACCATTGGCGACTTTATTGGTATCCGGAGAGAATCTAACAAAGAGCTGACGTTATATTTCCCAACCTGATGTTGTGGGCAGCTTTAGATGTTGATGTTACAGTTGAGTTTAGTGAAGCAATACAGAATGCTTCTACGACATCACTATACTCGTCTCTCTTACTTCTCGCTCTTAATATTTCCCTCACAGAGTGTCGCCCCTCTGGACGTCATTCCCTGTTTATGTTCTTTTTCCTGCACAAAGGCTACGGAGGCTTCTCCTTCAAAATGGCTTCAACTAGGAAGAATCAAAATACACAATATATTAGTATTTCTGGTTGGTGGTCATATATCAAAACCAGCAAATCTATAACATTCTTCAGGCAAAGAAATAAATCGGAATAAATATGTATGTATGTATGTATGTATGTATGTATGTATGGCCCACACATTTTCAAAGGCTGACATCAGAAAACAGGTGTAAATACCAAATTGTAACACCATTCTTTTTAGTCCGAAACAACCTCACTCAAAACCAAGCTTTGACCTCAGTGTTCACCTATAAAGTATAAATATTTCACACAATAGTTCTCTATTTACTATTTGCCGATATACATCATCACTATTTTCATACTTCCTGTCACTTTGAATATCTTCCGGTTTTACATCTTCGACGAATTTTGTTTTTGAAAAAATATTTTCTTTGGTATTTTGTTATCAATTTTTTTCTTTTGTTTGCTTTTGTGTGTATGTGTTCTTTTTGTTTTGTTTTTGTTTTGTTTTTCAGGTAGATATTTCCAGGGTTGAACACGAGGTGACATTAGGTATTTCATATCAACTATCAACACCATTATAGACTTAACTTTCACACGTAAATTTACTTATTTGTTGTTCTGTTTTTGCTTTCTGTTTTCACACGAGTTCGTTTCTTCTCTTTCATCATCTTTTACACAATTTTGCTGACGTAATTCACACTTACCTTTCTTGATTGAATTAATTGCACCTCTCAGACGTTCTTTTTACCTTCTGATGACATGAAATATTTTACAAAGAATAACGTTACTACCATCTTCGGTGAAACAACATCTAATTTAAAATTCGATTTCACAATGCCAGAGCAGGAGTAGCTGCGTAGTAAGAAGTTTGCTTCGCCACCACATGGTTCTAGGTTCAGTCGCACTGCGTGGCACCTTGGGCAAGTGTTTTCTACTATAGCCTCAGACCCACCAAAGCCATGTGAGTAGATTTGGTAGGCGGAAACTGGAAGAAGCCCGTCATATATATGATATATATATATATATATATA
>NC_068999.1:1932177-1934245 GCF_001194135.2 Octopus bimaculoides
ACACACACACACACACACACACACACACACACACATATCCCTATTTTTATCTTATGGCCTTGACATTTTCTCGTGAAAGGTCTTAAATTTCCTACGATTAGTTTTCGTTTTTTTTTTACGATTTTTCTTCTTTTTTAACCATTTCGTCCTGACGCAAATAATATTCTTCTCTTTTAAAAATCATTCAAACACTTCCAGCTCGGCTTCTGCTGGCGCGTTTTGACACTTCTTAACTATGTTGTTAACACGTCTTTATACAACATGTCCCGCATAATTTTCTTCAACTCGTGTCATCTCACAAACGTGATGTTTGACTGGTAATCGTTCTACATGAGGAACTCATCATGTTTTAACGACATTTCTTTCTCACAAGGGAACACAGTTTTAGAAATACAATTTTCTCCACTAAAATGGCTTCTAATCATTTTATTAAATAAGGAATTCGAAAAACAAAAGCTGTGAAACATGATAACCAGGAGTGGCTTGAAGTTTTTTCACTACTTTAGAGTTACATTTCACGGTTACATTTCATGGTCACTTTCTATCGTTAAATTTCACGATTACATTTCACGTTTCTGTTTCATAACAATTTCTCGCCATTACATTTCACATTTACTTTTCACCGCTACATTTCACACCTATATTTCATGAAGACTTTATACGGTTACTTTCCGTTATTTACATTATTTACATTTGACGGATATTTGTCCTCATCTTGTTTGTTATTAACACAACGGGCATATGGCGTAGTGGTTAAGAGCGCGGGTTACTAACCCCATGATTCCGAGTTCGATTCCAGTTCTTCTTATTATTATTATCATTATTATTATTCGGTTACCTGGAAGAATCCTTGGTGCATCAGACAAATTACAGAGTGACATTTCCTGTGGATTTCTACATTCTCAGTTCAAATCCCGCTAAGGTCGACTTTGCTTGTCATTCTTCCGGGGAACGATTAAATAAGTACCAGTCACGTACTGGGGTCGCTGTAATCAACTCATCCCTGCCCCCGAACTTGCTACCTTGTGCCAAACTTTGAAACCATCATTATTATTATTATTATTATTATTATTATTATTATTATTATTATTATTATCAACAGATGTTATATTCACACATCTTCTGTAATGTGAACAAGTGAGTTGTTTACTTTGTTCAATGAGCTTCCGGTGACACACCTGACACGTTGTTGCCATCCATTTAGCACCTGACTGTTGTTACACACTTCTTCAAACACTAAATCAACTTACATCTACCTACTCAAGGAACCTGTACTCGGTCGCATGATTTGTTAGAAATAGCAGCCAAATCTACCTAAAATCACACCTTTCTATCTTCAAAAATAACTTTTTACATCAGGAATGGGCAATGTTTCTCAACAGGCGGGCTGCAAGTTACTTGACTCATCAGTAGGCGGGCCGCACTTCTAAAAGCATTCAAAGTAACTTTTGTCCGTTATGCCATTCAGAAAGTCCTGCGAGGTGCTTTCGATTCTATTCTCAGTACATCGGAACAAGGCGGGGTGAGTACGGTAAGAATAGCTTTGATCATACATCTGGCCAACTGAAATCAACCTGGGGACTAAGCAACAACAACATCTACACTTGATTCGTTAGAAACAACAGTCAAATCTCCCTCTCAACCCAAACTACAGTTCCTGATATTCTTTTATTATTTTACTTGTT
This sequence comes from Octopus bimaculoides, assembly GCF_001194135.2. Lineage (NCBI taxonomy): Eukaryota > Metazoa > Mollusca > Cephalopoda > Octopoda > Octopodidae > Octopus > Octopus bimaculoides. The sequence goes on from NC_068999.1 coordinate 1,933,863, forward strand.
CCAATCATTAGATTGCGGCCATGCTGGAGTGCCGCTTTACCCTAATAAAGTGGTGGTGGTGACGGGGGACAAACACAGAAACAAAGACACGTACACACATATATACATAATATATGACAAGCTTCTTTCAGTTTCCGTCTACCAAATTCACTCACAAGGATTTGTTCGGCCCGAGGTTGTAATAAAAGACACTTTCCCAAGGCACCACGCAGTGGGACTGAACCCGGAACCATGTGACTGGGAAACAAACTTCTTACCACACAACCACGTCTGCGCATGTGTGTATGTGTATATATTGGTGTGTAGACTTATGTGGGGGGGGGGACAGTAATTATGTCTTCAGACAAATTACTTTACACCTCTCATACTGTTGTAGTTCACAT
>NC_068999.1:1934474-1935673 GCF_001194135.2 Octopus bimaculoides
GTGCTTGACGTACTTCACACCTTCGTCCCAGGAAGATTCACACCTTTTTGCGACCTTCTTTCACGCCGGTCACGTGACGTGGTTCACACCTCCTGCTGATGTAATTCACACCTCCAAGCAATTTATTTCCAACACCTCCTGCTGACGTAATTCACACCTTTTCGCTGATCTGCTTCACACTTTTGTCATCAATTAAGATATATATCCGGCCGGATGGCGCCCAGAATCTCAGATTAAACTCCCTACAGCACTTCTTCATTGTTCAAACAAGTGAACTTATTTGTAAGGTTTTATGGAAATCTATGGAAGATTATCGGCGAAACAATTGAAAATTGACCTGATTTTACTGATTTCCTAATAAAATAACTTTTTTTACTCGTTTTTAAAGCAGACATATTGTTCTCTTGCAATCAGCGAAATTATTTTCTCATTAATAAAATAGAAAGCTGTGTTGGTTATTGTTATTGTAGTTGTTGCTGTTGTTGTTGCTGCTGCTGCTGCTACTGTCGATGCTGTTTTTCAATACTAGTCCCGATCGAACAAATCTATGGTCAAACAACATATTTGACATTTTTCTTCTTGTTTCTTTTTTGTTTGTTTGTTCTTTGTTTTGTTCTGTTTTTTTCTTCAGTCAGTGAACACAATATCCAATATCGAAAAATCAAAAATGGTGAGAGAGACAGACAGACAGACAGACAGAGCAGGAGACGGAGGGAACTGAGTAAAGTGAGACAAAGGGAGGGAGAAAGAAGAAGAGAAGAATGTGACAAGGAGGCTCCTACGAAGCTATAAGCTGCTTTTCCGGCACTCAACTGTGAGCCCGTTGCATCTTACTGCAGAAACAGCTGTAGACTAATGAAGTCCATAAGGTAATCATTTATACCTTAATTATATTTCTGTCTTATACCTTAATTATATTTCTGTCTTATACCTTAATTATCTCTCCGTCTGCTATAATGAATAATTAATCGAAACAGCTGTAAGGAATAATATTTGATTTTTTTGTTGATAATAAACTCTTATTAACTTCACAATCTCCATTTTCTTCTTTTTCTTCCCTTATATAAATATAAACTACAGGTTTTTTATATACAGACCTATTATTTTAAGGAAATCAATTACTACCAAAATATTAGGTATTGAACCAGTACTTCTTTGGATAACACCATCCTTTCATGAGGCTAACATAAACCCTAATC
>NC_068999.1:1936819-1940010 GCF_001194135.2 Octopus bimaculoides
GAGAGAGAGAGAGAGAGAGAGAGAGAGAGAGAGAGAGAGAGAGAGAGAGTGTGTGCGTGTGTGTGTGTGTGTGTGTGTGTGTGTTTGCGTAATGTATGTATCTATCTACACAATTTGTCTATAAGCAAAAATCATTCCAACCACAATTTTTCTTATCATTAAAAATATTCTTATCTCTTTCTCGGTATTTTTAAATATATTTTATATTCATTATTTTTAGCAGATTTTTTATGGTTTTTAAACAGTTTTGTTGTCTTTTTTTTATATAATTTATAATATATTTTATTTTAATGTTTACATTTATTTATTCATTTTGGCAAAAGTGTTTGATTAATGTTAAACAGTGATTGATAGACTGGTGTACAGAACAGGGTATTGGTCTGGTAGGATGGGCACGAATGGAGGGGAGGCGGCGAAAGAAGTGGAAGTTATGCGAGGCAGGAAAGGACGCAGGTGATTAATGGTAGACACGAGTGCTTCTCTGTTGTTGTTGTTGTTGTAGTTGCTGCTCTTTTAGTTGTTGTTGTTCTTGATGCTGCTGATGATGATGCTGTTGGTATTGTTGTTGTTGTTGTTGTTGTGTTGTTAAACTATTGTTTCTTTGTTTTTGTTTTGCTTTGTTTGTTTTTTAGTTGCAGAAAATATACAGAACGAAATCTAGGGTGTAAGGAAGAAGAAGAGGAAGAAGGAGAAGGAGAAGGAGAAGGAGAAGAAGAAGAAGAAGAAGAAGAAGAAGAAGAAGAAGAAGAAGAAGAAGAAGAAGAAGAAGAAGAAGAAGAAGAAGAAGAAGAAGAAGAAGAAGAAGTGTCGGAGAAGATTCTATAAAATGTAAGGAATATTTTAAAGAATAATTTTAAAGTATATTGTTAAAATAAAAAGTTTTTTGGTCAAGTTTCAAGAATTATTGGAAGCATGTCTCTAGACATAAATGATGCCTCATTCTTCTTCTTTTTTTAACAATCATCATCATCATCATCCGTTATTCTGATTATTTATTACTAGTATTGTTGTTTTACTTCTCAGAGCACTCGGATATGTTTGTTCTGGTAAATTCTGTGAGAGTAGACTGCAGCCTACTGTCAAAGGTCTCACAGGGTCACTTTCCGCACATTATAAGCCTTGATACTTGGTCATTAATCATCATGGGAGACATTCAACATCCAAGTACCAATCTCAAAATCCTAGCTGTCCCCAGCAGAGCAGTTTTGGGGGTTTGCTCTGCTCTCATGTCAATTCTGATTTCTTTGACATATTTTTGGGGAGGTTAAGCAGTTGTGGTCGATGAAAAAGGTGTTAGTAGTACCAGTAATTGTTGAAGCCCCTGGAACAGTGAGCAAAAATCTCGAGAAGTACGTGGAATAAATAGGAGATGCAATAAGGGTGGAGCACTTGCAGAAAACAGCATTGCTTGGAACCGCTCAAATACTCCAGAAGGTGCTCGAAAAATAAGGGGTGTTGCGTTAGTTCACTGGTAGTAAACATCTGACACCGTAGTACATCTCCAGCGTTAGAAGCTGTGCAAAGGCAATAATAATAATACTAGTAATAATAATAATAAAAATAATAATAATAATAATAATAATAATAATAATAATAATAATAATAATAATAATAATAATAATAATAATAACAAACGCAACAATAATGACAACAACAGTAAAACAAAAATACCAACAATAGCAAGTAAATTGGTTTCCAAGAGTGGGCGGAGGAGCAGAAGTAAAAGTTTTAGGATTTAGGTGCAGCAGATGATACAAACATTGCTGATTTGTCAGACGTTAACAAGTTAACCTCATCAGAGAGTTTCTAACATGAGATTTGTATTTATGAAAAACTAAAAGACATGTTCTTCTTATCTTTGGTACAATCTCCACTAAGAATCTCAGGAGACGCTGCTGTAGGAAGCCTAAAAAACCCTTTAACTGCTTTGTTCCAAAAAGATCTCTATTGTATTGTTTAAATGTATTTCCTATTTACAACTGTTGTTTAGAAAAATGAAGCTGTCATCGAAACAGATGGTATTTCCATTCTATACATACAAACACACATACAAACATACATACATACAAACATACATACAAACATACATACAAACATACATACATAATATACATACGCCTATGCGTACATGCATACATACATATATATATATATATATATATATATATATATATATACGCCCATGCATGCATGCATATATAAATGCATACATAGAAATATACATACACACACACTCACACACACACACACACACATCCATACATATGCATATATAGCCTTACACAGAGATATATATTCGTGTGTATATGTGTTTGTGTATTACTATACAAACACAGACACGTTTCTATATATCCATTTACTTATACACACACACACACACACACACATATATATATATATATATATATATATATATATATATATATATATATATATATATATATAGCTGTTGGTAGCTTGTGTACGTAGAGTCATATATATATATATATATACATATATATATATATAGATAGACAGAGATATACATGCGCGCGCGTGCGACGTGTGTGTGTGCATAGTGATCGACACACAGACAGAGACAGAGATCCCTATGCTTGAGTTCTATTCCAGCAGAAGTTACTTAAAGCATTCTGTGCTTTGTAATGATGATGATGAGGAGGAGGAGGAGGACGATGATGGTAGTGGTGGTAATGGTCGTAGTGGAGATGGTTGTAGAGCAGTGGGGTTGGAGTTGAGGTGTCGGTGGCGGTGACCTTCTTTTGACCGGAAAAAAACGCTAATTGAAGGGGAACTATGTTGAAAGGCATTCCATACGTGACCATCTGTTTTATTTAAGGTTGTGTAGGTCAACATCGTATAACCCGCTCTCAGCCCACATAACTTGCTTCGGCGTAATTCGAGGGATGTTTCACTGATATTTCTAGCGGGTCAAACGCTGACGTGGGAAGCAGGCGCCTCGTCGTGGCGTCTTATTTGCGGAGTGTTTTTGCTCTTCAACCTCGTATTCTCAGCTACATCAAGTAATGGATTTCCTCGTCGAACGAAAGGTGCTGTCAGGCGATAGTGTTCCCAAAGCGTAAAAGAAACGGAAACGTAGTGAGAGGAGGTCAAAGAGCAAACCGAAGAAGAAGAAGAAGAAGAAGAAGAAGAAGAAGAATAAGAAGAAGAAGAAGAAGAAGAAGAAGAAGAAG
>NC_068999.1:1940020-1942520 GCF_001194135.2 Octopus bimaculoides
AGAGGAAGAAGAAGAAGAAGAAGAAGAAGAAGAAGAAGAAGAAGAAGAAGAAGAAGAAGAAGAAGAAGAAGAAGAAGAAAGTTGAACAGACGAAATCTAAACCAGAGAAGAAACCGTCGAAAGAAAAGAAGCAAGAGAAAAAGAAAAATACACACACACATACACCACCACCAAAAACCACCACCACCACCAACAACAACAACAACAACAGCAACACCACCAAAACCAAAGTTAAATATAACTTTCTTTCCTTATGCCACAAAAAATCCCTTTTTTGCTGCAAAACTCAAAAACAAATTCTAAAACCTTTTTCTATAAAAAAAAATACTCGAAGCAACGCGTAACTCCTTATTTTTCTTTGTTCGCTTCCATTCTTTGCACTTTTTCTTATATATATATGATTATATAATTTGCATGTATGTATGTATCTATCTATGTACGTACGTACGTACGTATGTATACCGAAGTCACCGTGAGAAGGCGTATACGAATATAATTTCAGTGGAACTATCACACAAAGAACATTTATTCTGTGAAAACGTACTTTTTGTTGTTTCTTGTTTTGTTTTTCATACATATAAACAAATAAAATAAAATATTCATGTGGTAAGTAGCTTGTTTCCCAACCACACGGTTCTGGGTTCAGTCCTACTGCGTAGCATCTACAGCAAGTGTCTTCTGCTATAGCCTCAGAGCGACCAAGGCTTTGTCAATGGATTTGGTAGACGGAAACTGAAAGGAGACCGTCGTATATATGTGTGTGTTTCTGTGTCTGTGTTTGTGCCCCCCACCATCGCTGTTTTCTCTGAAAACACTCTTTGTACTACTCCTATACATACACACATACAAGCATACATGTGTGTGTGTGTGTGTGTGTGTGTGTGTCTGTGTGTGTCTGTGTCTCTGTGTCTGTGACTGTGTGTGTGTGTGTGTGTGTGTGTGTCTGTGTCTGTGTGTCTGTGTCTGTGTGTCTGTGGGTGCGTGCGTGCGTAATGAAATTAAGAAGACGAAGAATGAATTTAAAACAACAGCTGTTTCTAAATCATTCCATTTCTAAGCATATTGTATGAAAGGGAGACATTTGTTTTCTACTCGGCAGCTGGATGGATGGACCCTTAGAACTTTCAGAACAAGAGAACAGGAAACCACGACAGTCCTTTGGAGGACATTTGTCCTCAGCCTCTTAAACTGCTGCTCCCAATTATGGTCACCACACGGTGTAAAATAACCGGCCGAACTCAAAGCAAAGATCGTCTCAATGCAACATGTCAGCTATTGGGAAAAGCTGGGAAATTTAAGACAGAACGAAGATTATCGGTGAAGTATATCTTGAAAAGTGACACATCTGGAAAAGTGAAAGTGACACATCTGGAAAAGTGAAAGTGACACAAGCAACAGAACTGAATAATGCCAAAGTACCCAACATTGCTATCAAGATACAGAATACGTTTCAAGGGCCCACAGCTCCTCAATAATTCATCTCCACCCACCAAAAATCCGAGAGACTTACATGGGGTGGATGTAGGTGTCTTCAAAACAAAACTGTATCTTCTCCTTTCGACGCCCACCTCGCAGTAGGAGGGCAACGACATCAAATTCCTTCGTTCACCAAATTCTACATACAGCAGGATGTGTCAACTAACGAAGGTGCCCCAGCATGGCCGCACCTCACGAGCTGAAACTAGTTAACGAAATACAGAGTTAGATAAGTATACATTCACGTGTGCATATATATTCTATGCGATATATAAATAGGATTTTTATAGCAAGATGTGTGAAAGTACGTGTTTGTATATCTTATGCGTGAATATACACATAGATACACATGTCAACGGTTTGCTCACAAAAGCTGAACACGTTTGTACAGAAAACACGCACGCATTTACAAACACAAACACAAACGCACATATCTGCTTTATCTATGAATCCATTTTTGCATATGTGCATTAGATACACACAAACACATGTATATATACATATATATGTATGTATGCATATACGAATTAATGTATACCTGTATACATGCAAAATATTGGTTTCTGCATAAAACTTGAATGCGTGTTTAAACAACACTCTTATGTGTGTGTGTGTGTGTGTGTGTGTGTGTGTGTGTGTGTGTGTGTGTGTGTGTGTGTGTGTGTGTGTGTGTGTATGTACAATATTTTATATTATATTTTATATAGTGTATATGAATATTTGTGTGTATGTGTGTCTATGTTTGTATGTATGTACTACGTATGTATGTGTGTACGTGTGTGTGTGTGTACGTATATATTTTTTTGTCTGCCATAAAGCAACTGGCAACGTTTAAAGAGAATCCAAAACAGTTAAATTCACGTAAATATTCTGGAATCTTCTCATGAAAAGATCTGATCAAAGCAACAACATATGCTTCGGTTTCTCTATCGGGTTTTTAACTGTGAGAAAGTACTCAATACACTCGCGCTCACATACATGCACACTCGCGCTCACATACATGCACACTCACGAAAACACACAC
>NC_068999.1:1946909-1948522 GCF_001194135.2 Octopus bimaculoides
GTGTGTGTGTGTGTGTGTGTGTGTGTGTGTGTGCACACGTTTGCATGCATGATAAGTGAGGGGCTGAATGCGAGGCGTTACGGAAATGAAACAAAAGCTAATCACCGCGAGGGCGAGAGCAGGAGAGAGAGAGAGGAAGAGGAGGAGGAGATTGATAGAAGACACAGCCCCAGTATCTGACTGGTATTGATAGTATTTATTTACGACAGCGAAAGGATGGTAGTTAAAGCATATGGCGTAGCGGTTAAGAGCGCTGGCTACTAACCCCAAGATTCCGAATTCGATTCCAGGCAGTGACCTGAATAATAATAATAATAATAATAATAATAATAATAATAATAATAATAATAATAATAATAATAGTAATAGTAATAATATTAATAATGATAATAATAATAATAACATCGAAAAATACGTTAGGAATGAGAACCCAGGTTCGAAATTTTCCCAAGACACCTGATGAAGGCTGGAGAGTATATCAGCCGAAACGTTCTGTTAACAACAAAGATGAGGACAAATATCCGTTAAATGTAAATAATGTAAATAATTCCTCATCTCTTAAATATAGAAGCTGACCTTGAACTTAAGATGCTGGGGTCCAGAATAGTCATGCAAGATACCTTTACCTGATGCTCTACTGACTCGGCCAGTTCGCCATCTCGTTATTTCACTGGTTTAGCCATTAGCCTTTCTTTGCGGATTTCAGAACTTGCGTCCCTCATAATGTAGCAAAAGCAGGAAGGGCACATTGAAGGATAACGTTCATGGGTTAATTGGGAGTGAGGGTGACAGCCATGACACACTTGTGTGTTTACGTTTCCGTAACCTAGCGGTTGGAGACAAAGAGACTGATATAATAAGTATCAGGCTTGATAAAAAAATTAGAACTGGGTTCGGTTCATTCGACTACAAATTCTTCTAGGCGGTGCCCCAGCATGGCCGCGGATTAATGAGTGAAACAAGTAAAATAGAGTGCTGAAACTAAAATAGAAAATTAAATGACTGTACAGACACATCTCCCCAAACCTTATTGCTTTCTTTACCCCCAGGACCCATAAATATCTTTTTCCACCGAACCCCAAGAGGCACTTATGCCAACTTTGCGAAGATCTGACGCAGCAGCTCCTATGTACGACACAATTTATATCCAGCGGATATAAAATAATTTACTAGTCAGATTGTTTTATCCGGGTGATAAATATCAGAGTATACTTATCCCAGATGTACACCGCCACCGATATTTTATGAAGGTGAGGCGGTGGGATGGAGGGGCGCTACAAATACAGAAAGATTTATTATTCTATTCTAAGAAATTACATTTACCATTTTTATTTCTATAATTTGATGTATTTTTTATTGTAATGTATTTTATTTTCGCGCTCTTTTTGTTGTTTTCGTTCGCTTGTTTCAGGGATTTTGTTGCTGTTTTTTCTTTCATGTACTTCTTTTGCTTTATTTTTTATATTTTTATTCTGTTTTTCATTTCTTTTTGTTTGTTTTTCACTGTTTGTTGAAAATCATGTTAAGGGATTGTAGTCAAGTGACGTGCATATGTGTGTTTGTGTGTTTGTGTCTGTGTCTGGGTGTATATATATATATATATATATATATAT
>NC_068999.1:1948975-1949886 GCF_001194135.2 Octopus bimaculoides
TATATACATATACATATACACATACATATATATACACGCATACATACACATAGATATATATGTGTGTCTTTATATACATATGTGCGTGTGTGTATTTCTACAGACATATATGTGTGTGTGTGCGTGTATATACATATATATGCATACACACGCTTGCGCACGCACAAACTCTCACACACACACACAAATACACGCACACACCCACTTCCCCACAATATACTGGTCTGGTTGACAATGTAAATATATTTCTACGTTGTAAAATAGCCAGGTGTACTAATCACCATATTGGTTAAAGGGTTTTTCACCTCAGGTATGTTTACTGTTTATTCAGGTGAAAGTTGTTCTTTTCAGAAGAGAAGCACAGACAAACGGACGGACAGATGGACAACCTGACAGACACACAGACAAACAGACTGGCAGACGGGCAGACAGGCGGACGGAATGGCGGTTTAAAGATGTCGCCAGCTATGGCAGATTGATTGCTTTCTTTAAAAGCTACATTCGTAGATAAATATATAGGCTTGGAATTCTCCTGAATACTTCAATATATATTTCCCATTCGCCACCCCACCCCCATACTCTTTCACTTTCTTTCTCGCTCTCTCTCTTTCTCTCACTCTCAACGTCTGCCCGTATGAGTGAGTGTGATTTTAGAAGCCAGAGAAAGAGATAGGTATGTCTCCTCTCTCTCTGTTTCTCTTTCTCTCTCTATCAATCTCTCTCTCTCTCTCATGAAATAAATATATATATATATATATATATATATATATACACAGGAGAGAGATTAAGAGACATATATGTATATATGTATATGCACATATATATACAGACATTTAGCAGCGTAGCAAGAATTTTGCTTCCCAACCACATGGTTCTGGGTTCAGCCCCACTGCATGGCACACTGGGCAAGT
>NC_068999.1:1950569-1951844 GCF_001194135.2 Octopus bimaculoides
GGTAGCGGGGCAACATCAACAATATCAAACACAATAACAGCATCATCGTCATCATCGTCATCCTCATCATCATCACCATAATCATCATCATCATCATCACCATCATCCTCATCATCATCATCTCGGTTACCATCATTAGCATCTCTATCGTCCTTACCACCAACAGCATCTCGATTATCATCGTCATTAGCTTCATCATTATAATCAACATCATTAAAATAGTTGTCATCATCGTCATCTTCGTCGTCATCACCACCATCAGCATCGCTATCACTATTACCACCATCATCATAGGCAGCACCACCACCATCATTATCACCACCACCATCATCATCATCTTCAACATCACCATCATCATCGTCATCGTCATCATCATCATCATTATCTTCACCACCACCACTGTCATACCAGGAATAGCAACAGCAGCCACAAACACATGTACATCAAAAACAGTCATCAAATGAAATATTTTAAACATCACTCGTGGTGGAACAACATAAAAACGGTTCATTCTCTCTCTTTCTCTCCCCGGGTGAGATGAAAAGATAAAACAGCCTGCTACCCCCAATGAGTTTTGAACTCAGAATCTTCCAGTATCACCAAAAATACATTGATATATTCAGGCCAACAATGAGGTCTCTCTCTATGCCGTCTCCAACTTCTAGAAATAGTCTTTAAATTACCGTTTTGAATCAAACTTATAAAATGCCACCGACAACCAAGAAATCCTGTCTACTGAAGGCGGCCCAAGGTCTGAAATTTGGCAACAGGGGACAAACAAGGACAGACAAAGGGATTAAGTCGATTACATCGACCCCAGTGCGTAACTGGTACTTAATTTATCCACCTCGAAAGGATAAAAGGCAAATTCGACCTCGGCGGAATTTGAACGTAGCGACGGGCGAAATACCGCTCAGATTTTCGTCCGGCGTGCTAATGATTCTGCCAGCTCGCTACCTTTACCTACAAGTAAATAATAATAATAATTATAATAATAATAATCTTTTCTATTATAGGTACAAGGCCTGATATTTAGTGGGAGGGAGCCAGTCTATTAGATTGACTCCAATACGCAACTGGTATTTTATTCATCGATCCCGAAAGGATGAAAGGCAAAGTCGACCTCGGCGGAATTTAAACTGAGAACGTGAAGACGGGTGAAATATCGCGAAGTATTTCGTCCGGCATGTTGTCGATTCTGCCAGCTCGCAGCTTTTTATAATAATAATGATGATGATGATGATGATGATAATAATAATAATAATAATAATAATA
>NC_068999.1:1953057-1954500 GCF_001194135.2 Octopus bimaculoides
AAACATAATTTTCTTATGGTTTCTTAAACATTCACTTGAACAAAACTGTACAAATCCAAATATATGGTACCCTAGGCATAACACCTACATGAACTTCTAACTTGTTGTCTCTTGAGGTCTCTGGGTGAGACTTGGATCCAACTTGTACAAATGCAAAACAAAAGTCAAACATAAAATAATAATAATAATAATAATAATAATAATAATAATAATAATAATAATAATAATAATAATAATAATAATAATAATAATTATAGGCACAAGTCCTGAAATGTTGAGTGGAGGAACAAGTCGATTATGTCGACCCCAGTGCGTAACTGGTTCTTAATTTATCGACCCCGAAATGACGAACGGCAAAGTCGACCTCTGCAGATTTTGAACTCAGAACGTAACGGCAGACGAAATACTGCTAAGCATCTCGCCCGGCGTGCAAACGATCCTGTATATATATAAATGCGTGTGTGTTCATATATTTGTGTTCATATATTTGTGTGCACGTGTGTGTGTGTGTGTGTGTGCGTGTGTGTGTGTGTATAAATATGCATATGTGCACATATTATGCCAATCCGACCTGCACAGAGCCGTCCATTTCAGCGATCTCTCTGCGCATGTGACAGTTTCCTAAACATACATTTTTACGATTTCCAATGGAAGACAATTTGCTGCAGATAATGATAGGAATTGGCTGTATAAGTGTCAGGAATATGGTAAAAGCCGACCAGATACGCTGTACATTTATGGTTTATATATGCAGGAAGAACTCACAGAAACATCGTTCGAAGAATAAATGTTCTACTCTTTTTTTATATATTTTGTTTTGTGTTTGTGTTTTTGTTGTTTTTTTTTATTCATTTGTATAGAATTGTTGCTATAAAGTGAATTTATATATGAGCCAATATGAATATGCGTGTGTGAACTGTATTATTACAACTACAGAGATATGTGTACGAGGTTTTTTCTAGAAGTTTTGATACTTTTTCAGGAGAGACATTTATTTATTTCAAAGAAGTACGAAATTTTTATCTCCTCTGACTTCAGTGCACATGTTGTCACGTTCCATCCACTCTGTGAAGGCCCTATGGAAAACCTGCAAAACGAAGGTGTCCATCGCCCTCGACAAAGCCTCCTCCATCTTCTCCTTAAACTTGGTAAGCAACCAAAAACCACAGGGTGCAATGTCTGAACATGGAGAGGTTGAAGGGACGGATTTGATGCCCATCTCTGGAAAGTAGTTGGTTACCAGATTAGAATCACGGACTGGATCGTTTTCCTGAGAATGTACTCTGGAATTTTCTGGCGAAATCTCTTCCTGACTTCTCTCAAAACCTCTACAAAGTGCTCTTTTGTCGATCAGAGTAGAAGTAAGATAAATAGATAGATAGATAGATAGATAGATAGATAGATAGATAGATAGATAGATAGATAGATAGAGAGATAGATAGA